>NC_051164.1:56353306-56505279 GCF_013339745.2 Dermacentor silvarum | reverse complement strand
AGGCCGGTGAAAAGGGCTGGAGGGACTTCACGAGGTGGTGCGTCCGGCAGAGCTGGTGCGACGGCGCCGACAAACTTGACGACCCCAAGGGCAACGATAGCGGGATAGCCGAGAAGTGGCTGCTCTTGTCCCGCAACGACGTAGAGGCGCTCGTTGACTTGCCTGCCTCTCCAAGACAGCGCCGCGTCGAAGGTGCCGAGAAGCTTCAGGGCTTGTTTCCCGGGTCCGAAAAGTTCTTCGCCTCGCGGCTTATCGAGGACGGCTGGGCAGCCGGGAAACGTGCGCGGAACCACCGAGACGTCGGCTCCAGAGTCCACTTTGAAGACGAGAGGGTTCCCGTTGACACGCACCTCAACGTACCGCCCGTTGCGGGCCACCGCCGCGACGGAGTGGAGCTCGACGGATCCGAGGCGCTTCCCTGAGCGACATACCGCCGCGAAGTGGCCTCGCTTCTTGCAGTGGTTACAGACCGCTTTGGCCGCTGGACAGTCAGACCGTCGGTGAAACTCGTGACCGCAAAATCCGCATTGCCTACTTAGGCCTAGGCCGCATTTCAAAGCCTCGCCAGCTCTGTTGCTCGAGTGCGAACCGTCGGGTCGGTCACGTGACGCAAAGTCAGCAAAGTTGCCAGAGTCCCGTCTATTGCGTCGTCCGCGTGCACGCTGCGCGGGTTTACGCGAAGTCGCCGCGTCCACGTGAGCTGCCGTAAGCGGTTGCCCAGCGGTGAGGGACAGGCGTTGTCTTTCGCGTTCGGCGTCTTCGTGCTGACGAGCTTGCACGAGTGCGTCGTCCAGGGAAAGGCTCGGAGTGCGGCACAGCTTGTCTGAAAGGCGAGAATCCGCCAAACCCACGACGAAACGGTCGCGAACAAGACGCTCTTCAACGGCAGGTGACGGGTAGTTACACTTGCGTACCATGTTCCGAAGGGCCGTGAAGAAACTGTCGACGGTTTCGCCTGGCTCTTGCGTCCGCTTGTGGAACCGAGAGCTCTCGTACACCTCGTTTACGGGGTGCACGAAGTAGCTTGTGAGCCGCCGGGTGACTTCCGCGTAGGACTTGTACGCTTCTTCATCGGACATGAGAGAACTGAGGACAATGCGTGCACGGGGGCCCATACAGTAGAGGAGAGTCCTAACCCTCGTCTCGTCCGGGGCTGCGTGCATGCCGGTGGCGAAGGCATAGTCCTCAAATTGCCGTAACCAGGGCAGCCACTCGCCGACATCGTCGAAGGGGAACGGAGCGGGACTCCGGAGACTGGCGGCAGCGAGAGCAGGAACTGGAGCGTCTTTGTTAGCCATGGCAA
This sequence comes from Dermacentor silvarum, assembly GCF_013339745.2. Classification (NCBI taxonomy): domain Eukaryota; kingdom Metazoa; phylum Arthropoda; class Arachnida; order Ixodida; family Ixodidae; genus Dermacentor; species Dermacentor silvarum. The sequence goes on along the minus strand of NC_051164.1, from coordinate 56,503,976 downwards.
GTCGCGGGAACCACGCACCCCACTCCTGACACCATGTGGTGGGAGGGTTCGAGCCGAGGCGGCCGAGGAGGCAGGCTGAAGCCCGAGGGCCGCGGAGTAAAGACACACGCTCCGAGTCCCCAGCAGAAGTGCCCCCGTTTATTCACAGCACAGCCTTTATATGCTACATCCTATAGAGGGCGCCTCATAATCGGCTTAGCACTCGCGCCCTCTACAAAAACCAGTTCTGATGATGAGGCACGCCGTAGTGGGGGACTCCGGAAATTTGGACCACCTGGGGTTCTTTAACACGCACCTAAATCTAAGTACACGGGTGTTTTCGCATTTCGCCCCCATCGAAATGCGGCCGCCGTGGCCGGGATTCGATCCCGCGACCTCGTGCTCAGCAGCCCAACACCATAGCCACAGGTCTCAAGCGAAACCCTATAGAATAAGCGTTATTCAATAAGTGAAGCCCCGAACAATTCAAAGGGACTGAAGAAAGGAAGTGCAAGATAAGATACGGTAAAACAGGCACGAAAACAGCAAAATAATGTCGAGAAAGCCATATAATCAATTACCTGCTGCCATGCCGGTTTTTTTCCTAAGGTGGAGTGGATGTGGATATATCTCAACGCACGTCATATGATAACTAGCTGTGGCATTATAATGTAAAACGGAGTGCAGTCATAGTGAACATAGTGCTACACGTTAAGGTTACGCGCTCTAAAAATACCAAAGATAAAAACGAAGGATGTGCAGCCATTGTTGGAACATGTTAGAAAATGTAAAACTTTAAAAGTTGGAATAGAAACAGACGTCGGGAAAATCTGTACTTTTGCCGAAGACCGTCTATGGGCAGAGACTAAAGTAGAAAAATAAGACGGAGGATAAGCCGACACTGGTATTGAAGAAATGCAATTATAAAGGACGGAGGAGCAAGCGTGGCACAAGCTTTTGAAAGGAAAAAAAACTAAATTGCGTTATCTTCGGAGCAATTCGATTCCTAAAGGAATACCGTCATGAGAACCTCCCCCTCACACAGCCGCCCCCTCGAGATAAAAAATGTGACTTATCTGATTCTCAGGCAATAAAAGATACGCATAACATTTTCCCTCCTAAATATGTTCACGTTGGCTTACCACACGTATGGGCCGTCCTATGGGTTATTATAGTTCTTCTTTCGTCGTGTCTTAACATTCTGCAGGATATTCGTTACCAGGCTCGGCTAGAAAATGAATTGAAGGTTTGTGCTAAACTTCGACCTTTCCTTTTGCATTCACTCGCCAGGTTTTCATTTTAATATTTCGTTGTGCAAGCTACATTTTCACTGTATTCTGTTCGCATTCTTGGATTGATTGCCTGGATCTGGTGAGCAGATTACTCGCGATATGGCAAGCTGCTGCGCGCAATAAACAGAAATATAGGCAACGAAGACGACGAAATTTTGCAACAAAAGGCCGCGAGAAGTAAAAAGGCAAAGAAATGAAAACGAAAATTATTCGTTTCCCTGTGAGCGACGTAACTCTTCACACACGGAAATGTTAATGCGAATGCTTTGATAGGGTAACATACAAGGAAACGTCAAATTTATATTACGCTTTAACCTAATTGTTGCTTATTAATAAAACCTTCAATGCTATTCAAGTTTTTAAGCTTAGGCGTTGTTATGTGAATGTTGAAATTAGGCGCTTCGCGATGCTCTCGACAGTAAAAGGCCGTTAAAAATGCCGTTGCAATTTAGTGCAATATGCCACACTGGTATTGTTAGCATGCTGTTACCACAAAGGCTTCGATACGACATGCGAAATTTCTGCTCATTTTCATTCAGCGCGCCATGATACTTGTTTCATCACAATCAACATCATCCTGATCAGCCTATTCTATATTCAGTTTAGGACGAAGCCCACTTCCAGCGGTATTCAATTATCCCCTGTCTTGCGTGAACTGATTCAATTCGCTGCCTCCAAGTTTTATATTTTATTATACCACCCGGTTGTCCAATCCTCGGCTGTGCCTTCCTTCCTTTGGCTGCCGTTATGCAACTTTAGTGCATCACCGGTTATCTACCCTTCACATTATATGGCGTGGCAAACTCAATTTTCCTTAATCCGCACTCTTGTTCTTTCGCTGCTTAACATTACTCCAGTCATTTCTTATCTTTATCATTTCGTTGCGCGCTATCTTCATCTGCACCTTCTTTCATAACCTTCAAGTTTCTGCGCCTTATGATGCTACTGGTAGAATGCAGTGATTATATAATTTGATACGACGAATGATTCTTTCAAGGCACACTGGCCTATATTCGTTGGCCTGTGTACGAATATATATTTTTTTGCAAACTTTTTGCGTTAGATTCTTGCAGAATACCGATATTTTCACTACCACTCGGGAGAAAAATTAAGCAGCCGAAAGGAAATATACTATAATTTAGAGAGTCAATAATGATTCGCCGTGTGGTTCAAAAAAGCACGCTTCTTCGGGAGCTTTAATTGAATGTCAATTATTTATTGTGGTTAGCATTATTTGCCTACTTTAGGCACTTTCAGTCCCATCCGTGCGTCCGTCCATCTCTCTGTCTGTCTGTATTCCCTTACATTGATCTAGTGACACAAGTTGTCTATTAGCTTGGACGCTCAATATGGTTATTGCGTTGCCGTCGTGGCCGTCCCTTCGTCGTCATTCGAACTTCATCATTCGAGTCTTCTCATGCCATCGACGTCACGTCATCGTCATGACAGAATCGTTGTCATACAATTGTCGTCATAACATCGTCTCACGCTGCCGTCGTACCATCGTTGTCATACCAGCTTCTTCACCCGACTCTTGGCCCATTCTGTCGCACGCTATGACATTGTTTTAGATATGCCAATCTATGGTCATCATACCACCTTCGTTGTTCATCTACTTAATTTTTTCTTCGTCATTTCATAGCCGTCGCTGTGTCATCGTCATGCAGCCGCTGCCATGCCGGCATGCACGCAGCTGATCTTGGTGAGCGAGTGTCATAAGAAAGTGAGCGGGTATTGGAAGCAGTGTATGTCTTCTATAGTAAATAAATAAATTATGACGTTTTACGTGCCAAAACCACGATATGATTATGAGGCACGCCGTAGTGGGGGACTCCGGAAATTTGGACCACCTGGGGTTCTTTACGTCCACCTAAATCTAAGTACGCGGGTGTTTTCGCATTTCACCCCCATCGAAATGCGGCCGCCTTGACCGGTATTCGATCCAGCGACCTCGTGCTCAGCAGCCCAACATGTCTTCTATAGTCGAAGCAATAGGTATCTTGGAATGCGCCCTCCATATTCTAAATAAAGCTGTTTGCAGTAGTATGGGGAGCTGCATCAATGATTTAATGCTAGTGCTGAAACAAGCCAAATGAGCGACGATTAAGAAAAAAGATGTTGATTGCAAGAACCTCGCCAATTGTATTTACGACTCCACCTTCGCACCCCACCCTTCCTCTTTTGTCGGATCCTGAGAATTTGGGATGATTTAAATACCGATCTGCGCCTATTACTCGTATCGTTTATTCATAGCCGCTGGGACATTTACTTATTTATTGAGCACTCGCCGTGATGCAGGTGATCGAAAGCAATTGCGGAGCCGTCTCCGGCACGCAGAAGGCTAGTGGGCTGGACACGCCTCGAGCACGAACGCTGCGTGCTATATCTTTCGCTCTTTTGTTCCACGCGATGCGATGTTTATGCTGCGTTCCGGTTCTTTGTCTCGTTCTTCCACAGCATGAGTGGATAGTCAGACGCTGCCCGCTTGAAATACGTCCCGCTCCATAGCAACACGCTGTGTTTGACCAATACAATTTTGAGACATTTATATGAATCTACGCAAGAGACACCACTTATTCATATTTTGTTTGTATGCATAGCCTTTGCAGTTTTTCTGGTCCAGCGTATTGCTCGCAGCCTGATTCAATGACATACAACAGTAAAAGCCTTCGCAAATAAACATTTTAATAATGTAAATATCGCGCTGCAGCGCGCAGCAATCGCGTATACGATTACCTCGCGCTGTATAGTCCAGCATCAACGTTATTTCTTCGTCATTATGTGCGCACTGCCACAACTGTCATGGGAGGCAATGCTGCTCTTAAGGCTGTGACGTGGCGCAATGTCCCAAAAAAGCCGTAGTTTCGAATGGAAAGCGAAGCATCGATTGCGATAGCAAATTAGTAGACAGCTATACCAAGTAAGGATAGTAGTTTTATCGACCGCGTAAATTTGGAACTATTTGCTTATTAACTAAATTAACAAGCACGGTGACAGCACGCATAGGCAAACATGATCACATCACCCCTCGATGACCGCGGACACTCGCTGTCAAAACGCTCGCGTCAGGAAGCGCGACAGCAGTATCGATTGAAGCGACCTTTGTGCTGTGTATGGCTTCAACGCAAACTGAGCGACGAGAACTTCGCACCCACAAAGGTATGAACCGCCTGCAGATCGCTTTCAAGGTATGGCGCGCGCGGCCGCGCGCGGCCATGCGAAGCACGCAGTTGGTGCCCGAGTGGAACGCCGCCCTGCCCTCCCTCCCGCATTGCCTTCCCGCTTCCCTCTCCGCGCACGTGAGATTGAGCCGCGATGATCGGTTCCTCATGCGCGCGATGGCGAAATACGCAGTTACTGTCGGAGAACAACGCCCCCCCCCCCTCTCCTTTTGGCCCACACTCCCACGGCATTTCGCGCAGCGGAAGACGGCGCGTTTCCTTTCCACTTCCCTGTCTTGCGGGTGCCAAATTGAGCCCCGATCGTCGGCTCCCCTCGGGCACATGTAGCATACGGTGCGCGGCGACGGTGTTATCGCCCTTGGACTTCATATGGAACATCACGGAGACGACGACGGAAACGGCAGAATGCACTTGGAGTGTCCATATTATTGCTATCGTAATAACAAAGCTAGATAATCTTTAATATAACTGTTCTTGCAAAATGTTTTCATCCCGCAGGTAACCGCCTCGCGAAACAAAAAAAGTTATGAGGCAACGGTCTTCCCCACATTATGGGTCTTTTTGAGGAGAAGCCACACTAAAGATGCTTCGCGCAGCCTTGAGAAACATATACTGCTCGACTGTAAGCTAGAGATGACGTCAGGCTATCAGAAGTGTCATCAGAAGCGTCTCGCTGAGACATTGCCATTTTTGCTGAGGCATTCTCATGACTATGAATTCAATCTTCCTTTAGTGTGTCCTTCACTTTGTGCCCACGTCCGAACCCATTCCAGTGGTTTTTGAGTCTCAACTTTTTTTGTTGAGTCATTGCGTTTTTTGCTGAGCCATGGTCATTATTGAATCATTATTGTATTCTACTACCATTATAGTTAATCATAACCTTACTTGCACCCATTGTCATGATTATTTCTCCATTATTTGTCGCTTTGGGGTTTTTTCATCCATGAGAGCACCAATACGTAGGCATCTGTTTCATGATCAACATGTCACACATATCATGACATTTATGTCATGACCTATCATTTATGTTCGTCATACACTCTTGTTATACTATGCCAATTTTGGTACATACCAAGTTAACGAAACTACCATGAGAGCACCAAGACGTAGGCAGCTGTTTCATGACGTACATGACACGCATATCATGATATTCATGTCATGGCCCATCATTTATGTTCGTCATACATGCAGCAAGCATAGCACACAAACAAAACATGACGCACTGTGTATACTAATGACAGGCAATTATTAATTGACTCGCCGAAGGGTGCGGCTGTTCCTCTATTCGTGCGCGTCGATGGTATCGCCGGCCGTGGTAAAAAAACTACCGGTGGCAAAGAATTTTATCGCAAGCCCCAATTGTTGCTCAACGTTCAAAGCGTGGCTCCGGCGCGTCAAATGTTCAATTTCGTCACGCAGGAGCTCGGCGAGGTACGCGATGCCCGCGCGACCAAACCGGAATCGCCCCTGAAGCTCGTCTTCCTCGAACACTTCGAAGGTGTCCGTGCGATCCCGGCACAGACGTCCGCGGCGTATCAGGAGCTCGACAATAAGTTCGAGTCGAACCAGCCGCACGGCAGCCATTTTGACGCAACGCCATAAAGATTGGAACCAAGCCTGCGTAGGGGCAGACTACGTTCCAAGCTTACTTCCCAAGCTTGTCCGAATCTAGCGACGCGACTAAAGTAGGGGCAGTATGGATTGCATGCGCAAGCTGGTCACGGATACGTTTCTACCATAGGCATTGTAGGTAAAGCGGCTGTTTACGGGAGAGTCCAGTGAAAAATCATTTAAATAAATCAGAAAAAGGAGGGGCCCTAAAACTGAGCCCTGTGGGACTCCGGACAAAGCCGGTAAAGGGGTCTATTTAAATTAGACTATTTGAACGTATTGGTATCTCTTAGAAAGATAAGTGAAGGCACCGCATGATCTTATCGTTCCTTAAACCGTTCCTTAACTTTAAGATCAGCTTGGAAGACGATATTCTGTCGAAAGCTTTTTCGAAATAAAAAATATCATGTCTACATGACGGCGCTTATGAAGAGCAACTGCAAGGTAATTGATGGTATCTAACAATTGTGTGACTGTCGATAAGCCTCGGCGGAACCCGTGTTCGCCAGATTGGAAAAAGTTAATTGCTTCCTGGTGAAAACTTAGGTGTTTGAAAATAAAGTGCTCCAATACTTTGCTACAAGTGCATAATAACGAAATTGGTCTGTATTGCTTTACGCTTAATTTGTCACCTGACTTGCGGATCGGTACGACCTTAGCTGTTTCTCAATGGTGCAGAATAGGTTGTGTTCATCATGACCTCATGGCGCGCATGAAGTTGTGGATGTGCACTACGATGACGTCATGACTACAACGTAATGGACAGGTCCGATGGACGGGCCGGAAGAGCAAACCTGCTGCAAAGGTACGCTAGACGAAAATATTAGATTGAGCTCCGTTAAAAGTTTAAGCTTCTGTAATAATGAATTCATCATTCGTAGCGAGAACAGGGCTTTTGTAAACCAGAAAAGGACAATAAAAGAAAACCGAATACGCAGAACCTTTAGAGGAATATAATATCTCTCTTGTACCGTCAGTACTGGCTGAATTATAGAGGGTGGCACAGAGGGTGACCCAGGGGGTGGTCACGCAAAGTTTACGTTAAGCCGTCTGTTCTGACGCAGGCGGTTCAAACAGCGGAACAGCAGCGGGGCCTCCGGCGACAATTTTCTACGCAACAAAGTGATATACTGGCACACCGAAAAAAACTCTAGGCTCTTAGATGAATATTCTATCGATCTATGGTGACTGAATATTCTCGTTTACTGTTCCTTTAAAGAGTTCAGCTGCTGCCCCGGTTGAATTGGCTGCGAGAACAAACACACTGAAAGTAATGTGACTGCCCGGGGGCAATTTAAAAGAGCAGAAATGTAGAAACAGCACGAACGTTTAGCAAAGTAATTATAGTGACTCCAAAAGCACTCTGAAATACTGGTGAAACTGAGACGCGGAGTCTCAACGAAATCTATACAAGAACAAACAGAGAAACGCGCCGTAATCAAGTAGTTCTGGGTGGAGTTTATCAAGAGGCAGTGTGTGAAACGAGCGGACAGAAAAAAGAGCCTACGGGAAGAAGCGTAATTAAACACACGCGGAAGTTTGGGTTCGCCAGTGATCGATGAAAAGCAAATTATGACAAAGAAGTCAGTGACTGAAGAAAATGAACGCGTAATAAAGGAAGAAAGAAATAAATCTATGAAATAAGAGGAAAGATAGCATTAGAGAAAAATATTTATCTGACATCAAGACATTGAATAAGGACACACCAAAGAACGAAGAAAGGCCCCAGCGGAAGAGGATGAAGAAAGTGAAAAATATACAGGCGATGTTTTTAAACACAGATATAAGCTCATAGTTTACTCTCGCTACACTGAAAATGTTTGCGCGTGATAGTGGTGATAGAGAAACCTGGCTTCCAGCTTGGATGAAATACTCGAGAAAACAGCTCTATTTTGCTATTTTGTGCTAAAGAAAGTGAGAAACAACTATATTGGGGGTATACGGGGTGATTATTTTGAAGTTTTACGGAATGTTTAAATATGACCTGTGGCAGATAGCACGATTCTCCTTGTGCTGTATTATTTAAAGAGGTGACCATTACTAGCACGAGAAATCTAAACACAAAATCAACTAACTAATGAACATTTATTAGTTTACTTGTTAATTATTTACTTTACGCCACATATTGCAAACCATGAACTGTAGCCGGTGAGTTTGCAAGACGCATCCACTTGAAATGAATTTCATTGAGGGCACCAATTTCGCGATATTTCCCAAAATGTGGGACGAAATACATAGACGTTGCAGTTACTCTTGTGCATCAGTACATAAACGAACGTTTTGTAGAGAGTGTTAAAAGAGTGAGTAGAAAAACAGTGTATTTTTACGGCGAGATTGATAGCGCATATCTCCAAATTGGTCCTACTCTGGAAATTCATTACAATTAGAGACTCCTTGCAAGTTCACCGGTTACAGTTCGTAAACTGCCACATTTGCCGTAAAGTAAATAATCAGGAAGTCATATAGTTATTGACGTTATTTAGTTGACTGTGTTAAGATTTCTCGTGCAGGTAATGTCGGCCTCTCTGAACAATCCAGCTCAAGGACTAGAATCGTGGTTATGTAATAGGCAATTTTTAAAAATTCCGTAGAACTTACAAATGACCACCCCGTATAGCGGCTAACAGCATAAGTGGTCCTAAAATATGAAGCCACCTCGACTCTATGGCTCGAATATCTGGACAGTATCATGTTGAGTAAGGGATCAAGCACTAGTGATGTTAAGAATTCATCAATTAGCTGTCAGAGTAACTTTAGCTGCCTGAGTAAGAAAAAAACAAGCAACTAACGTCAAACATAATAAAAAGCAGGCTACTTGGTCCCTACTAAAACCTAGCATCTTAATGAATTGAACAAGACTGTCTCAAAGAAAACCGTTGAACATAGTACTGTAAGCTTGCAACCAATCATATTTAAACGCACTGTCGCGTGCAGTTTCAGTTTCACTACTTTTTTACTACTTCGTTCGCGTAGAACCATGCAATGACCACAGAAAAACTGTCACACCTTAAAATACATATCGATGAGAATTCCGGGAGGACACAGTCACTCGCGCCGTTACCCACTGGTAAAGTATATGCAGCCGCAATTTCCTCGGCCAAAAGTTCCTCCTTATTGCGCCACTAGTATTCGCAGAATGTTGTAGTGGCACTTCATCGCTCAACTGCTTGAGCAAAGACAAGGAACGCAGCGCAAGCCTCAATGGTGCTTTTTTGTCGTGAAACTGCCTGCAGTCTAATGCACTTCCCAATCGGTGAACTTACGCTACGGCACACGTGGTTTCGGAATTCTCGCAAGTATTTTTTTCCATGCGTGTTGTCTACAGTCTGGCCTCTTCTATAGTGATTTTACACGGAACGGTATACACCCATGGCCCACCTCCACTTCCTTGATAACACAAGGTCTGCTCGCTCACGGATGTCTCGAAAACCACGTCATTCAGCCGGGTACTGCTGTATAGCTCATCGTGTCTTATGGTTCGTGCAGCGGTGGACTCTGTATGGTCCACGCTGAGACCACGTTCCTTTACTCTAACCATGTGTGTGGCACTTCTGTAACATGACGTTCGCCATGTTAGGCCTGAGTGGTGTTCAAATGTGATTACGGAAATTTCACCGTTGTTCCGGCTCGACAGATGCCTGTATTGACACTTCGCACTGTGTGCGCATTAAATGAACACAGCCTGAACAAAAACCACTCCTTCTTCGACCACATCTTCATGCTTTCTGTGTTTCTTGTGACTGAGAAGACGATCTGCCTCTTCTCTATCTGTCGTGTGTAGGGATGCTAGGGGATAAAACTAGTGGGCCCATAGTCACGACACTTCATACCAAATATTTGAGTATTTATAAACGACGCCCTTGCTGCAAATCGCTTTTACTCCACCACTTTATATTGCAGAACAGTCACTCGTCACGGTAGCACAGTGGCAATGGTCCGGCGTTGCTGAGCACAATGTCGCCAGTGGAATGCCGGTCGTAGATTCCACATAAGGATGGGGGTAGAATAAAAATAACGCTCGTGTATCGTCTATAACCGCAAGTTAAAGGACCACATGTGGTCAAAATTCAGGTTCTCATTGCGCGGCCTTCCGAAGTGGTTTCCCTGCCAAGACCCCGAAATAAACAATGCTGCCAAAATTCCGTAATTTTTTGAAAAAATGTCACATTCATAACACACGACCTAACCTGATGAAGCTACATGTCAGTGGCATATTTTCACACATTCTAAGAAATAAACGGGCGAAATACAAGGTATCTACAGCAAAGGAAGTGTTTTATGATTATTGAGATATTTTAAGCTGCATTTCCTGCTGTTGCGACTGGACGCGGAGGTCGTGGGACTGCCGACTAGCTCAGCATTCCAGTGGGTCAGTGCGTCAGCTTTGCGAAGCGCTCAAGGGACTCTATTCAAGTAACGTTATGTCCCTATTATTGTGGAACTCCTCTGCCGAAGCTTACGCGTTCGGCAAGCGCTGTGATCTTGCGATGTTCATGTGGTACTGCAATTGATGCAAGCTCCCTAAGCGGACCGTTACGGAGAACCAGCTAATCTCCGCAAGGAGCCAACTTCTGCCCGTGAGAACGGCGTCTACTGTTTCTTCTTGATTGTATAGTGATGTTACAGTATGCAGAAGCGGAGGTGCAACATCAGGTGCGGAGTCACATAGCTGAATGCGACGCATCAGTATAGCACAGTAAACTAACCTTTTTAGGTGATCCGGCGGCGTGCGCAAGCAACTCGCGGTGTTACTCCCCCCCCCCCCCCCCCCCCGACTTCGAACCATGAACCCTAGAAACGGATTCCAACACTTCCCATGGGAATAAATATATCACGAGATGGGCATTCACAGCGACTAACACCGCTTCGATTGAATGAAACAAAGATGAAAATGGACGGCGGCGGACACTTAGTGGTAAAAAAAAAAACTCTCAAATCTACGCTAGTTCAAGCATCATATAGATCAATCCCAGTGATGTTACACACCGGTTATACAAGGGAGTTCTGACATCTTTCAGAACTGCTCAGAAGCTGTCCAGAACTTTCTTAACACTTCAATATATCCGGTGAAATTCCTTCGTTATATTCGACCATTTATACATGTCTTCCAATGTCACTGCTTAGTACTTCTGTATCCTCTATACCATGTGCCCAACGTAACTTGTGCCAGAACTTAAAAATATATATACAAATGCCACGCAGCTGGACAGAACTAAGGTTATGTTGTTTTCCGTCGCTTGGAGCAAGTCAGAGTATTTTTTTTGTATTTCCGCTGAATACCTCATTAGTTATTACTAAACAACTTTTCAAATGTTATACTCAAAATAAAGGGCCAACGAGAAAAATGTAGACCATCCTGGAAAATTCTCCATCCAGCTTTCTTTTGCTCAATAGGTGTTACATACGCTGTTTGCAAGCATAAAAGAAAGCTCACTAAGTGCAAGAAAGTGGCGTGCGACTAGCGGCGTAGCACTTAACTGTTAATAAGCAGGTATTGAGCAACAGAGAAACTAATAACTAATAAAAGAGGGTCTATAATTACTAATAATGTATGTATAATAAATAAACTAAAATTGGCGGACTTGCTCGAAGCGACGGTTCCTACAATTTCTTGGTTCTGTCCAGCTACGCGGTACAAGCATATTTTAAAATTTTGGCACAAGTTACAGTCAATATATAGTATGTGTTCTTTCGAAATGAGTTTCGCCTGGAACTGCCTTTAAATGAAAGGTCGTCAAATTATGAATTTCAATACAAAAGAATTGCTATCAAATTCTAAGCATCGCGTAGTTTACCATAAAATAGTGAAGGCTTGTATGTAAGTGAAACTTCAGAGCAGTCGAAGATGGGACACTGCGAATCAGTCGAGTGGTCAGAGCTGGCACATCCGAGCAGAGAACCAGTGTGCTTGTTGTGTTTCTTGATTCAAGAACTATTTGACAAAGGGCTTCTTTTTTTACGTGAAACGTCTTTCAATTCGGTCACCATCGGGGGTGGCGGGCTAGAACCGCAACCGAAAATTATTATCACTGATATATTTTCAATCGCACTACGCACGCTGCTTGATTTGGCCTCATTGTGTGGAGGAAAAGCGCCGTTACTCAATCATGCATGCATCGCGTGAACAGATGGCGCAAAGCACGGATTGTTACGCAACGCATGACGCAATTGGTACAAAATGTAGACACTTGCTTGGCGCTCAGACAGGCATGAACCCTGACCGGGAGGGGTCATATTTGACAGTGCTCTCCTTTGCCAGAGCAGGTATAATCCATCAAAGTGAAAACTGTGCTCATTAGGAGTTATGGGGTTCGAAATTGCCCAATTTGTTGCGCACGGTTGTGGCGCTTCAGCGTTCGATACGTAGGTTTCAGAAATGGCTTCAAGAGACTAGACCAGCAAGGCAGAGGGATGTCAATTCGCGCCAACCGCCTTGGACCAAGGCGAGCCCACTACGAATAGGGAGCGAGCATGTTTGCAAGATTAGAGAGGACTCTCCCCCCCCCCCCCCCCTTTTTTTTTTAGCTGCATAAGTTACCGATGTAAGGTTTCTAATGCATGAAGAAATGTCACATGCGTATTTACGTTATTTCTGTACCGTCGTGTCTATATACCCTCAGAACCACGCATGCCACTGTCGCTGCACTTCAATACAACCTACCCGACAATTTATTTTTGTTCTGGCAGTAATCCGGCTTCATTTCATTATTATTAAGGCAGTCTAATTCGCCATTCGGCGAATTAGACTGCTTGTCTGATAACGTTGCCAAAATAAATACAGAAATGTTCGTTCATCGGTCTATTCCGACGCATTTACGTTCGCAAAGCATAAAACGCCACAAAAGGGGCTATATAACCACTTTTAGGGTGAATGCATCCTTTATGCGAACCAGTTCCAGCTTCATTTCTCAAGAAGAGTGGTGTTGTGACGCAACGACGTAGAAGGTTGGCACGTAGGAGCAGAGCATCATGACGCTTTAACACTCGCTTTGGTTCGTTCTCTCTTCTGCTATGCTACTGCTTGTTGCCTGGCCCGATGTAGCAGCATAATGTAGATGGCCAAGACGAAGCCAAGACGTCCCAATGTTCCGCTCTCACATTTACCACCTTTTGCTCCATGACATCACAACCCGTAGGACCTCCTCCTGGGAAACACTTCTTAAAACGGCAGTTTTCTTTATTAAAGTGGTTCTTAAAAACGTTAACAGTAATTTATTTGAATCGATATGACGCTTTCCAGTGTTTCTTGTATGTTTTTAGCTCCAGGAAGTTACCTTAAAGCAAGAAAGACAAAAGAAAAAGTCGGAAACGTGAAGTCAGTAACCGTGGAGGCTGCCTGTTTGCTGAGCAGTACCATATCTTCCTTTGAAATTTCTCAAGCCGAATTTTGAGTCGGCTAGCAAAGTTTTTATTATGCTTCTAGAGTGTTTCTACCGTTCCTTTACTTGAACTACTGTAAGACAAAGATGACAGTGCATCCGTGAACAAACGCTGGTTAAGTATATTCCGCGACCGGTAAAGTAGGCACGAAGAAAATTGCCTTTCAGGTTCTGCCTCCGTCTGGCGAGAAGACGGGGGCCATCTACGATACATCTCTTTATCGTATAACTTGAAAATGTACGCAGTAAGCAGAAATGACAGATGAAGCAATGTCGGGGTTTCACCATAAAAGCAACTACTTTATTGTTGGTCTGTAAACCACCTTTATTGCATTCGGCTTGTCCATGGGCTGAAGTTAAGCTTCTTTAAATATGCTGACGAGAGAGGACAAAAGCCGTTCTTCGCAATATTTAATTTCGAATACACTCTCACCTGACGTGGGCAGAATCTGTAATCGCGTATTCGCCCACCTATTCAAGCGCACGAAATTTTGCAGTAATATCGCTGATGCTTGTATAATTTCACTCTACCGATTTCGCGAAACATTTAAGCATACGTCGCGTATTTTAAGATTCGCAAAATCAGTTCTCGGAGTCATCACAGTGCCAGAAATCGCTCTTATATCACGTAAGGCTTAAATAGTGAAGTGACAATTTGGCCTGCATGTTATAGCGTGTTTGCATGTGCAACTGTTCTACATTGTCACTAAAACAAAACCTGAGCCTGTATTTCCTTAATTGGAGGCAAGCGAAAGCCACCTCCACGAAAAATTGGTAGAATTGGCCCTCCGAGGGGGCAGGTCGTCCCTTTGCATCGCTAAAACAGTGTATACACGTTCTCAAGCTTGTGAAAAAGACCACGCAATACAGTCACGGTTTTAGATACGACGAGATTGACATAAACCACACAGTCCTTCGTGTATAACTTTTATTTTTATACGACACTGTACATGTTTTGTAGTATATCAATTAAGTACTAGTCGGTAGTTAGTAGTAGTAGTAGTAATAGTACAAAAGCGTGCCAGCTAGCGCCGACGTAGCTATGCTCACCAGAATTTATACACACTGAAATTAATTTCATGTTGCTGTCAACTAGGTGAACAATAGCTTAGCCAGCCAAAATGCCAGTACAGATCCCTCGACGAATTTCCAGATGCTTCTTCTTCTTTTCTTCTTTGTATGCCAATTTATTCAGCCATACATTGCTTGGATGAAGACACTAAAGGCAGATTAACTCTGCCTAATTACAGGGTCCGTCCATTCGTAGCGGCCAGTCGCGTGGAAATTTTGCGCGTATTTGCGGGCTTCTTTCACACTCGATAAAAAAAAAACACTTTTATGTAGCACGTATTGAGCAACCCAAAACTGTATCGGGAGTTTCTCATGTTGCTCTACAGTTTTCTCATTGACTCTCTTCATCTACTTATATTTGAGAAGTTAAATAATTATTTAGGACTAATTATGTAACTGGTTGCAATGCGAAAATAACTTGAGTATCTCCAAGCAACCGCAAACAATATTACCTTGGGTCTCTCCAGCTACGTGGCATTTGCATATTTTTTAAAGTTTGGTGCATAATAGTTCGGACACCCTGCATACTCGGTCATGGTACACAACACCAGCCAGCCCCTAAACTTGTGCTTTACTCATCTATAATTCCTAGCAACAAATTCTTGCCATCAAACAGAACTGAAAGTGTTTCTTTTTATCATGCTCGGACAATTTATATGAAGCACCGGTTGCAATGTAGTGGTGGTGAAACACATAAGGCCGACAAAACGAGACACAAGATCAATTAATGTAAAAAGAGATAGATTACAGAACACTCCTTCAGCGGTATTATGGCAGAGTGCGCATGTGTCAGTGCCGGTTCACAGCCGCAATAAAACTGACAGTCGTTATTATAGCGCGTGACAACCTAGCGCAAATGTTTTCTGCAAGAATTCTAATAACATTATGGCAGCAATTTCCATGCAGGACATATTATACGATTACAAACATTCCTGGACATCCCTACACGCGAAGCTACGATGAGACTCAGGAGAAAAGAGTGCGCAAAGTACACTGTTACCACGAAAATCATCAATATGGTCAGAAGGATTGCCATCACGATGAGTCTTCGATCGCAGTGAGATGGATCGATGTCCGACAGTTCCTGTATGATTCACGACGACCGAAGAAAAGAAGTGCACTGCCTAATACCAACCGACCATTTCGGGTTATGTGATTGTCTCTGCTGGGACGGAAAGAAAAGGAGACAGCGCAAATCAATATCGGGAACTTGCCTATCTATATTATCCGTAATAACTATTTCTTTCTTAGCTTCGTAGTAGCCTCTATCTGTCACACAATGCGTACATTGTGTATTTTTCCCGATGTATTCATATGCTTTCTTTCCTAGTGAGCGTCTATGTATGAGAGAAGACACTTTTGCAACGAAGATGTTGGAAAGAAAAACTAGCATCGGAAAGGCGTATTTTTTTAACGTAAAAAGAAACTTTATTGCCTGTAGAATGCACAAAACTGAATATGTTATTTCAATAAGTACAAATGTATATTTCGAATAGACTTGACAATGTTTGGTAAATCCAGGCCTACCAGTGTATGAAGCTAGAACGTGGTGTGAAAAGACTGATAAATCAGTACTAGGCGTGTTCCTCAGCGCGAGCGACAGCATCCTATGATTAGGTTTATTTGAACTATGTTCTATGAAACGTTATTTGCACGAGTAGTATATAAAGCCATGATGTCTAAAGAGCTGTAGCGAAAAAGAAGGAGAGGGCACGAAATTAATGCTAAAACTCTCATAGGTCTCTTTCATTCTGCAGTACTGAGCAACTTTCTTTGTTAAGAAAGGTACTCGTGAATCTGTGAGAATACGAAGTGGCGAATCTATACGTGGTGTACAATATGCTCGTTTATTATTTTACTAAATAACAAGTGCCAAGTGCGTTACGATATTGTCGAAAGAAAGCGCCGCCACTTTCCTTGGAACCGTAGCAAGTCTGCACCCGAATAGCAAGTTGGGTACACTGGTTCGTGTGGCGAGCCGCGGCTTTTCCGTTGCACGTAGCCTGCTTATACTTCTTGCTGTTATCGAGGACGGTGATGTGTGCAAGCGTTGAAGGTTGGTCTCGCCTTACAAAGCGATGACGCGGCGAAGGCTTCGGCAGAGCTATGGGTGCAATGGTGCCGGTAGGGTGTCGCCCCAAATTATTACACGGACAGGACAGCTGACACTGTCTTACCCGTGTCGCAGTCCTTCCCGAAGCCCTGTTCAACAGCAGTTCCGCCTGGTTGACTGCTGCAAACTACTCAATGTGGCACGTAATCGCTATCTGAATATGCAGTGCACTTTTGATGGAAAACGTCACTGGAAGGGAAGGAAGTGAAATGTATTGTAGGTTGTGATTACACAGAATAATGTTTCAACATTTGTTTCAACCAGTTGGATGAATCAGTAACAGCGCAATCAGTGTCAAGAAATCATGTTGTCTTACACAAGTTTTCTTCGAGCTCTTAGGCTACAAAACGAGAACAGCGTCTTAGGTTAATGTAGACGAATATATTCACTCTTTTCGTAAGTGTACTTGGAAGTATAAAAAGTTACTTCACCAAAATAAACACTATGCAGAGCATTACGCTCACAGCAAACTTTAATCCTTAGTCAAACTCTGTATGTCCAAAATACAGAGTCTAAAACGCACCAAAAGGGGCTCCTATCGAACTGGTAGACGCTCTGACCAACATCTGGTGCCGTTGTGAAGTCCTATTTTTTTTCCACAGTGATGTTTCTTTTTTCGTGACTGTATACGATCGTCCGCGAAGTTCTAGCAAGTGTATATATATCTTGTTCGGCGCAGATCCCCCGTCTCCGCACACACTGATACTTTCATTGTCGTGCAGAGCCATATCTGAATGATTTCTCACAATGCTGTGCGATTTTGTACAAGACGTTGCTGTCACCTTACCGTTCTTTCAATTCACTACATGCCAACAAGCGTTTCAATCAAGACGTACGCACAAAAGGTGAAATACAAAGCTAGAGATATTCCTGTCGTAGCGTCGGACCAGAAGCGACAAAATCTTCATGAGCAGTTCACTTTACTGCAGGCGTTGCTAAAGTTACACGGCAGCAAACGGCAATGTCTAAAAAACGTAAATGCTTCCGATCTACCATCAAACTACTTGCTAAGACCTGCTGATATAGATCGGAGCGGTAGCCGAAAAAGCTAGCTAGAGAGCAATCAAGCCCTAAGAAACAAAATCCGGGAGAAAGATACATAAAGGAGTGCTTGAATCGGAATTCTCTATCAAGAAGCCCAACGAATATCGAATTTACCATTTCGAGAATATTCCAGAGGAGATGAACGTCAGTTGATTCGTTCGAGCGAACGCTCAAAAGGACTCCCGTGCTATGATCTGCTAAAAAAAACAAGAGGAAAGCTAAAGGAAGAGAAAATTCTGTAGACGAAAGAGCTCAAGTCAGAAGCAGGTTTCTTCAGGAAAGCCAAAGACGGCAGCGAAATTTTCAAGACTGCCTTGAAGGAGATGACTATCAGCTGATCAGTTGCAAGAAATGGAAATGAGGTCGGGAGGGGGGGGGGGGAAGAAATGCACCCAGGAAAGAAAAAAGAGGCAAGAAAGTAATTGTCTTGCAATGCGGTGCTGGAAACCGTCACGGCGTCAGATCTTTGAGCACACTACGATCGGCGGAATGAAATCGCGAGAAACGACACAATGACAGCAGGCGTAGTGTACGTGTAGCACTCCTGAGGGTGCTTTTGACAGCAGTGACAAGACTGGGCGCTTAGATAAGGCCTTACAGACTGAGATGTGGATTTCCCTAAGTGCCCATAAACAGCACGGACAACCCGTGCATCGTGTCGTTACTGAGGTTTCTTCGTCGCTGTGCATTCGGGTTAGCGATTCGCCATTTTTTTTCAGGTGGTTATAAGCTAGGAGCGCCAGAAATGCAACCAGCTTTGCTCCCATATGTAGCAAAGGGAGTAGCAACTCTTTCTTTTGTTTGCTTAAGTCTTCGGACAGCACCTACGAAATATGCTGCTGAAAACTAGTTAACAAGGAGAAAAGGAATACGTAAAAAGACAATGGATCACAGGACAATTGTCCTGCATGCTAAATAAGATGTAAAGACAAACTTATAGGCAGTAAAATTATTCACGATGGTACGGAAATGTATCCTACTACAGTTGTCGTCTTCGCACTCAGGAGAATTCAAGTCTATAAAGTTGAAAACAACATTAGGCTTCTGGATGGTACTTTGTCTCGCTGATAGCGAAAAGTCATATTTCGTAAAGTATGATTGAGCCTTTGAGTTGCTGCCTTTGTACAACTGATTTGATGATGTGTTGTGCTTTATGGCGCAAGGGCCAGGTATGGCCAAAGAGCGCCATGACAAGTGTTAACGTTATCGATAAGCTGTTGATGATGTGGGCAATGAGTTTCTGATGGCAGATGTGACCTGGCTGTAAAAGGGCCTAAAAAGAGTCGCTGTAAACGGCGTAAAACATATACATACTAAAATAATGACATTGATTAGTTAGTGATGTGGGCTATGGCAATTGAGTTTCCTTAAAGAAGCATGATGTAGCAGATATAAGACTATAACAAATGTGACACTAGAGCTTGAAGAGTGGCCTTGAATACAAGGGCTATTAATAAGATGCTAAAAGTTACCTGGCCAGATAATTTTCAGGGAGTCTGTTTCACTTAAGAATTCCAAGACTGTTTTCAGATTAAAAAGCGGTTCATTGCTAAGGAAATATGCCGGGTGGAGAGGTATGTTTTCGCGATATGCAGAGGGGAAGTACTTTTTCCTCTCTGCTTCTATTGCAGGGCATTGAATAAGAACATGGACAACTGTCAGAATATTGCCGCACTTACTACAAGTCGGAGGATCACTCCCAGTCAGGTGGTAAGAGTGGGTACTGTAAGTGTGTCCTATTCTTAATCGACAGACAAGTACTTCCTTATATCGTGCCGTTTTCTCAGTTATCCAGTTACCTAGTTTTGGTTTTATCATGTGTAGCTTATTTAATACTCGGGTATCCCACTCTCCTTGCCAATGCTTCCTCAGCTTACGGCGTAGAAAAGACTGTAGGTCTGTGGCAGGGATGGGGATATTTGCGTCCGTGTCACTAGAGGCTACTGACGTAGCGTTTTCATCTGCAGCTTCATTGCCTTTTATACCTTTGTGGCCAGGTACCCAGCATAAAACAATCACTTGGTTGCACTTATATGCAGAGCACAACAAGCTGTACAGTTCATTAAAAACAGAGTTCTTATGTTTTCGTAGACTAATTAGGGCTCTGACTACACTTAATGAATCAGTGAACACAATGGCCCTAGAGAGGTTTGTGAGCCTTATGTGTTTAACAGCCGATAGTATAGCATACGCTTCTGCTGTAAAAATAGATGTGTGTGGATTTAGTGCCCCAGATGTAGAAAATGAGTCTCCGAGAGCTGCGTAAGAAACACCAGCAGAGGACTTCGAAGCATCTGTATAGTATTCTGCGCAGGAGTACTTCTCCTGGAGCTCAAGAAAATGGGAATGTATATGTGCCTCCGGTGCTTGTTTGGATATTTCTATAAAAGAGATGTCACACTGAATAGTCTGCCATTCCCAAGGTGGGGGCAGGCGAGTAGGAGCCATGATGACATTTTCTAGTAGTGGGATGCCTGTGTCCTCTGCCAGTACCTCTAAACGAAGGTTCAATGGAGCCCTAATAGCGGGGCGGTTATGGAACAGCCTGGCAGTGGAGATGTCGCGAATGGTAAAATGACATGGATGCTGAATATCCGATTTAACCTTCAGGGCGTAGGAAAAACTTAAATATGTCCTTTGTAGATGTAGAGACCATTCGTTAGAGTCCACATACAGGCTTTCTACAGGACTAGTCCTGAAAGCACCTGTAGCAACGCGTATACCCAAGTGGTGAACGGGATCTAGCATCCTTAAAGCACTAGGTGCAGCGGAGTTATATACTATAGCTCCGTAATCGAGGCGTGACCGTATAAGACCTTTGTAGAGACTCAAGAGGCATCTCCTGTCACTTCCCCAGGATGTCCGAGACATGAGCTTCAGTAAATTCATTGTCTTCAAACACCTCATTCTCAGATACCTGAGGTGAGGAACAAAAGTTAATTTGGAGTCTAAGATAATTCCTAGAAATTTATGTTCGTGGCTGACAGATAGCCGTTGTCCATTAAGATCAATAGCAGGGTCAGGCAGTACACCTCTCTTGTTCGAGAAGAGAACGCATGTGCTTTTTTGGGGGTTGAGTTTAAATCCATTCTCGTCCGCCCATTTAGACAATTTATTTAAGCCAAGCTGTGCTTGTCGCTCGCAGATACTAAGATTACATGATTTGAAACCCATTTGGATATCATCCACATATACAGAATAAAACATTGTACGTGGTATAACAGTTTGGAGCGAGTTCATCTTGACAATAAATAAAGTACAGCTCAGGACACCACCTTGTGGTACACCAGCCTCCTGCGTGAATTGTCGAGACAGGACGTTACCAACTCTAACACGGAACGTGCGATCAGAGAGGTAGCTCTGTATCACATTTAATAAGTTGCCTCGGACTCCCATTCCAGCCAGGTCACGAAGAATTCCAAAACGCCAAGTTGTGTCGTATGCCTTCTCCATATCTAAAAATACTGACAAGAAAAACTGTTTATGGACAAAGGCATCACGGATATTTGTCTCGATGCGAACAAGGTGATCTGTTGTGGATCTACCTTCTCTAAAGCCGCACTGTAAGGGATCGAGTATTTTGTTGTTTTCAAGATAATAGATGAGGCGTCGGTTAACCATTTTCTCAAAGAGTTTGCATATACAACTTGTCAGAGCTATAGGCCTATAACTACTGGGTGAGGAAGGGTCCTTGCCCTCTTTGAGAATAGGAATTACGATGGCTTCTTTCCAGGCGGACGGAATATAGCCAGCAGAGAACATGGAGTTAAATAGTGAGAGTAGTGTTCTGTGGGTTTCTGGATGTAAATGTTTGACCATTTCATATATTATTCTGTCACTTCCGGGAGCAGATTTCTTACAACAATTTAGTGAAGCCTGGAACTCCGCCATGCTAAATGGACGATTGTATGCATCATTTGCTGTGGCTTTTTGAGCCAGAGGCTGACGCTCTGCTTGTCGCTGGTATCTTAGAAATGTATCTGTGTAATGTGATGTACTGGAAATGTGCTCGAAGTGTGCTCCTAGACAATCAGCCTGGTCCTCAAGAGTGTCTCCTTGTGTGTTTACTAAAGGTAGAGGGTTAGTTTCGCGGCCTTTTATTTTCTTAACCCTGTTCCAGACTTTTATTTCATCTGTATAGGAATTAATGCCGGAGATGTATTTTTGCCAGCTTTCCCTTTTGGCACGGCGGCGCGTTCTTCTACCTTCAGACTTTATTTTCTTAAAGCTGATCAAGTTTTCTGTAGTCGGAGAGTTACGGAGGTGATACCAAGCCTTATTTTGTTTCTTTCGCGCTTTCCTACATTCATCGTTTCACCAGGGAACACGTCGTTTAGAAGATGATCCATTTGTTTGTGAGATGTATATTGACGCTGCATCCAAAATAAATGCTGTTAAATATGCAACTGCATCGTCAATACTAAGCATACGAATGTCATTCCAGGTCAAATAAGTCAACTCTCTGTATCGTTTCCAGTCCGCTGAGTCGACTTTCCACTGGGGCACATGTGGTGAGCATTCTTCTTGTTTTGTTAATTTTAAGATAATGGGAAAATGGTCACTCCCGTATGGATTGTTAACCACCTTCCATTCCAAGTAGGGCACGACTGTGCTTGACGCAATGCTTAAATCTATGCATGAAAATGTTTTGTTTGCGACGCTGTAAAAGGTTGGTTGTTTCTTATTTAGCAAACATGCACCTGTAGATAACAGGAAATTTTCTATCAGGCGCCCTCTGGCATCACATCGAGAGTCACCCCACAAGGTATTATGTGCATTTAGGTCTCCAACGAGAATATAGGGCTCCGGAAGTTGAGCAATAAAGCTTTCAAATTCTGTTCTGGAGAGTTGATAGCTGGGGGGGGATGTATAAGGAAGTAATTGTTAACAGCTTATCAAAAAGCACTGCTCTGACTGCAACTGCCTCAAGGGGCGTTTGCAGCTGCAAATGTTGGCAGGCGACACCCTTATCAACTATTATGGCGACACCGCCCGATGAAACCAAAGCGTCGTTGCGGTCTTTACGGAAAATGGCATATTGCCGCAGAAAGTTGGTGTGTGTAGGATTGAGGTGCGTCTCTTGCACACAGAGCACTCGTGGATTAAACTTGTGTAGGAGTTCCTTTATGTCGTCCAGATTGTGGAGTAGACCTCTCACATTCCAATGCATGATCTGTGTAGCCATATTGGAAGTGTTTTGTGGTGTGTGTCAAGAGAAATAAGGTAGTTCACGAGACCTTTCCAGGCCCCGTGATACGGGATTTTTCTTTTCTCCCGACGCGCTCCACGGAGCTACGCCGTTCCTTCGGCGCCAGGGACGCTGGAGTAGTGATGCTTGCATCCATCACCTCGTCAGAGGCGCTGGATGCTGCCCGCTCCACGGGCACACTCAGGGGTTTTTGGGGCCGGTCTGCACGAGCAGTGACCCTGGGGCCGGCAGGTCCGGAAGACTGCTGGCCCTGCGTTGTAGGGGGCGGAACAGCACTGGCTGCTCCTGCCAGGGGGGCTGAACGCGTAGCCGCCGTCACACTCTGTGTGACTCGGGCGGCTGCCGCAGGATGTGACGCTGCCCCCCGGCGCGCCACATCGGTGTAGGAAGGACTGGACTGATTATGGGCAGCAAAACGCTTGCGCGCCTCTGGAAATGATATGTTTATTTTGACTTTGAGTTGTATTATTTCTTTTTCTTTTCCCATGACGGGCACGATCGCGAATAGGCGGGGTGGTCTCCGTCACAGTTGGCACAACTGGGTTGTGGAAGTGCAGTTGTCTGAGGCATGTTCTTTGGAAGCACATTTCGCACAGGTAGCGCGCCCTCGGCAGCTCTGAGACCCATGCCCAAAACGCTGACACTTGAAGCATCGGCGCGGATTGGGGATGTATGGTCGTACCCGGAGCTTACAATATCCGGTCTCGATTGAATCTGGTAGGTCGCTTGTTCCAAAAGTGATAATTACATGTTTTGTGGGAATTTCTTTGTCGTCACGCCTTAACTTAATTCTTTGAACCTTTACTACATTTTGGTCTTGCCATCCATCCAACAGCTCGCTTTCACTGAGTTCTAGAAGGTCGTCATCAGAAATGACACCGCGTACAGTGTTCATTGACCTGTGAGGGCCCACTGAGACGGGAATGTCACCAAATGCAACAAGTTTCGACAATTTGTTGTACTGTGGCTTATCACGCACTTCCAAAAGAAGGTCTCCGCTTCCCATCTTAGTGACTTTGTAACCTGGGCCGATTGCTTCTGTCAGACATTTTGCTACAACAAATGGGGATATTGTACGGACAGTCTTGGTTTCGTGTTGGCTATGTACTACGTGGTATTTGGGAAAAATTTCTTTAGGTTTCATAAAAAAGTTGAATGTTTCATCGGTGCGCCCCCTTTTCAGGGAGCGATCAGGAAGTAGGGGAAAAGCATTTGCCATGTAAAAATGGAAAATGCGGCGGCGATGGTAGCCACCCACCACCGAGCCCAACAAGGGGACGCTACAAAGTTAGAATACTTGCAGTCGCCAGCCATGCATCGCCGCTATAACCTAATATAAAATACCCAAGGTTGGATAAGTACACCAGGTTAACCCTTGCCGCCCAGAAATTCGGAAGTGAGTAGAAGTGACTAGAAGACAGGAAAGATGGAAAAGTGAGAGAGAAAGACAAAAGACTGAAGAGGGGGACAGGAAAAGGCGACTGCCGATTTCCTCCAGGTGGGTCAGTCTGGAGGTGCCGTCTATGTGAAGCAGAGGCCGAAGAGGTGTGTTGCCTCCGCCGGGGGGCCTTAAAGGTCCGAGCACCCAGCATCGGCTCAACCCCCAGGATCCCCCTTTCCCCAGACACGGCTAAGCCGCGCACGGTTAGACGCGGGAGGGTCCAACCCTCGTGTGCTCGGGTACGTGGTGGCGCAACTCACCAAACGCCTGCTTGCGCAGACGCCCCTGCGGGATTGTACAACTGATTTCAGGGCTCCTGCAGCTTTTAGTCCAGCTGATGCTTATGGATGAACATATTGCATAGTGCAATTGATACAAACATTTTTTGGGTATTTCCTAGCACAATGATAACGTCATCTCTACAATATTTAGAGCAATGAAGTCCGCAATGTCTTGGCACTACGAATCGATATTCTGAATTATATTGCTGCTCAAGAGTGGTCGTGTTGTGCGATTAAAACTTACAAACAGTCATATTTGCTTGACAATCTGAGCGATGTGTTCGATCAATCGGTACCATCCCCAGGTCCGGCCGAGGAGCGTCAGGTGACTGCTCAATTGTTTGTGCAAGATGGCAGGCATAAGTTGCGCTACGTTTCTCGTCAGCGTAAAAACTAAGAGACTGAATTTTATGTTAACTTGATCAAATAATTCATGTCTACGACACAGTGAAAATAAACGGATGCCACAAATAAACTTACGCAAGTATGACCATGGTCTTTGTATCACACCGTGTTGGAGCTACGCGGGGCAGGAACTAATAACACAACATGTGCAAGGTGTAACATAATATACCTTCTAACTCGTGTCTGAAACACGTCAGTGTTGCTTTAGTATGTGCTACAAAACCATCAAAAGTTTTAAATAATAAGCAAACCCTTCTATCAGCGTGGATCGCGAGGCTGGAAATGTAAAACCTTGCCCATAACGTTCGTGAAGCTGCGGGGAAAAAAAGCATTCCCCAAAATCGAAGCGCGTTCAGCTCTCTTTTCATGCAAGACATACCTGCGGCACGAGAGCAGTTCTAAGCCTTATTTCACGTAGAGGCTCTTTTTTTTCCTTTGCCCTAATCTCCGCGTATAGACGGGCCATCACTTTAACCGCATACGCTCCACGGGGTCCGGGTGAAGCACAAGCTACCCGGCTGAGATGGGCTAAGAGGGGGGAAATTTGGTTCAGGAGAGCTTTAACATAACGATAAACCCATCGTACCCTTGAGACATAAATAGCGAGCGAGGAGTGCAGCGTTTACAAGAACACTGGCGAAGCGAAAGGACAGAATCCCTTGCTCATGGGGATTTGGCAAGACACCGCGTGGCGTTGCCGCGAGACGAGCCTATTATGACGACAGTGTCAGCGAAGCTGAACGCGCGTGACGACCACGCCCAAGGGAATAATACATCCCCTCTTCTTACGAACAGCGATGGTGGGTGACGTAGGGTGTCGAAACGAAGCATCCACAAAAACTATAGTACCGCTGTTGCTGGGTGGATATCAATCGGGAGGAACTTATGGGAGCACATGAATAGCTAAGCGGCGACTTGCAGGTTCGCAGGATTGAGAATACGTTGCCACTGAAGTGTTGATGCGCAAAATTAGAACACGATGAAGGGTGTAAACGTAGATTAAATGGAGGAAAGCTGCCTATGAGATGATGCACACCTGTTGATGTTCTTTTCTGTGCCTGTGTGACGTTCACAAGGATGTTTATATTGCACAGAATTCTTTGAGGCTTCTTGGTATACTATCAAAAAGGATTTGAGTGATATTGAGTTACGTTTACAATGCAACATATATGCAGTAACAGACTTTGCGCATCCAAATGTCATCACAGGAACGTGCAATGATTCGTGCTCCCAGGTGGTCTCCAAAATTCGAAGCACGATGCAATTGAATAGATTGAGGCATGTGAGGATACCCTGGATGTGTTTGACTGGAAATAAAGTGTCTCCGTGGTTACATCGGTTGCTAAGTGGTGATGAGTCACAAAGGTAGCTAAGTAACAAAGTTACGGTGCATTGAGTTGTGTACTGTTACTGGAAGAAAGTCGAACAACGAAGTAAAAATACAAAATCTGGATGATACTGAAAACGTTAAAGGGGACCTGCAAAGATTCTTTAATTTAATACTTTGCTCTAGACTTCATTTTTATTTTGCATGTAGAAAAATTAAAACCAAAATTAATTATGGCAATTAACGCACCCGACCAAAACTTGTCAGTGGGTGAAAATTCGAAAATGCAAGCAAAATTATTAATACTCGACGCGAAGGCCAAACTTTACTCCCCCGTAAAGTGAAGGCGTGGCGCCCAATAGCAGCAAAGCACAAATGTTAGTTAAAAAGGAAGCTGGCTAGCCATGGTTGCCGAGCCTGCTCACATGTTGAAAGAGTCACCATGGCCTCCACGATTGGGCGCCATGCTGCCAGATTTAGGATGCTATCGCGTCACTTCTAAGGTTACAACACCACCCACGAGGGGGCGGTTCGGTCACCATGTCAATCACCATGTTCGGTAACCACCCTTCAATCTTTAAATGAGTAGCGATAACTGCTGGCAGCGATTCCTGGTTTGGGCATCGTAAAATATTTATTCGTGCTAGCCTTACGAGTACCTTTACATTAAGCCGGTGTGTGACATTAGCGGCCAATCTAGAAGTTTGCTCACGTTCTTCCCTTTAGATTTGCATTAACAAACGGAGAGGAGCCTGGGAACTCGGGAATCATATCAAAGCCATATCCTATCAAAGAGCTCGTCCGGGCGCTAATGTTCCCTCCAGTTAGGAACCTAAAACGATGAGCGTGAGACGGGTGTCGTCTACCAGCTGCTCCTGGCCTAAACCAGGTGCGGTACATGTTATCAGTTATATTTCAGTTCGCTCACCAAGAAAGATGATTAAGAAGATGTAGTCAAAATGCCAGACTGCGAAGTATGTGTAGAATACCTGATTAGCACAAATGGGCTAAGTGCCGATTGGTCATCGCTCCACTTGAAACTGTATGGCAATACCTGAACATCATGCTCATCAGTAGCAGCAGCAATCATGCATCTCGACAGAAAGATAGAAGCCTTCCGCTATTTATCAAAGATCCAGGGATTTTATACGTGTTTGGTAGCCACGATTGCTCGTGGATGTGTTGTACTCAGGGTATTCTTAATATGAATGTAAAGCGCAACTATTTTTGTCACTGTACTCGTAATACAATGCGAATTCAAATGAAAGCTTACATTTTTAACCAATTATTATAGTGCCACACATAAACGTTTCGCACATCGCACAATGTGCACGAAATTGCCGCATCATTATGTTGCTATCGGTGCCCCTCAACAAGCTTCCTCGGGACCCACCTCTTTAAGTGACAGATGCTATTAAACAAAACGTCGCAAATTATTTAAAAGACTGATTTGTACACTTCATTATTGTTCTAAACAAATAGTTTCATTCAAGTAACCGTCGGTAGAAATAAACACACAAACATATATTGGGCAATGCTCGATATAAAATACATGAAACGTCAAATCCAGCAAAGGCTGCGTAAAATACATTTGTGCGATGTTTTTGCTCCAACGAGGAAGCTTTAACACGGAAAACGCAGCCCCCTTGCAAGAATAACTACGCTGGTTACAAAACTTTTTAATATTTCGGTTGACAATGTTCTATCTGTGTCACTAACTTCGGCATTCACAGGCATTAATGAATCTGGACTGACCGCGCGTGCGCAACTTAGGCAGAACGTTAGGCAGTCAGTACATGCATTGCTGCTGTTTTGTCATATAGGCGCCCTCCAATTTCTGCAATGCAAAAGAAAAAAGGGGCTGGTCTGTTTCAGTTGCACCTTTATGATGATGATGTATAGGGTCTTTTGGCGCAAGGGCCAGGGATGGCCAACGAGTGCCAAGAAATGGTATGGAAAAGTCGATGACGTGGTGAACAAAAATTGTAAAATGTAACGAGGCTGTATAGAGGCTTAAAATATTCAGTGTAAGGTCAGTTGCACCTTTATCGCAATCCAAAAAAAAAATAAAACGCTTTAGTTTGACCTAATATTTGGGGCGTTTTTTATGGGTCCACCCACTACAATGCATAATGTGTAAGCGACGCTCTCCGACAAAACCAACGCTGTACTTAGGCGTCACTGCTCTTGAAGAGCTAGCTACTTGCGCGGTTGTAAACATCTACATGGTCACAAATGCACCTAGTATAACCTTGAACTAAGACGGCCGCCGTACGGTGTCGCCCACTTAGGTCGGAGCTGGATGGTTGTGTATTCTACAGAGGAGTGCAATAGTTCTGTAAATCATCGTCATCATCATCATCATCAGCAGCAGCAGCAGTAGCAGGAGCCAATTTTTGTGCATGCACTACCGGACAGAGGCCTCTCCCAGCGCCTGTGTCTTCGTACGTCTCCTTCTTTGTCCTCGTCCTTACTAAGCGCTGAAATACTGCCTTGATGATGAACCAAGAAGCCCATCTTGCCACTCTCCCAGCTATTTCCAATTACCACCGTCTTGCGGCAGCTGATTGCAACGTGCGCCTGCGACTTTGCTAATTTCATCACCCCGTCGAATTTCCTGTCGAGCTCGAATGCGCTTCCCTTGGGTCTGTTCATACGGGCCTATAAAGCTCCGTGGATCACAACTGCATCGCAAATCCTTGCGGCCCTCATGGACTCCTCAAAGGCGATTATTGCTCAACAACTGAAAACGCTCAAGCGCGCTAAATGCCACAGTGTTGTTAACGTCTTTCCAAAAGAACCAGCCTGAGGCGAATGCAGAAGCCAGCTTTTTCTTCTTAGAGGCAGCAGAAACGATGGTTGCCTACTAACGAAACGCGCCCGCCCGCGGCGAAGCATCGCTGGCGTTGATAGCACCTACAAGCTACTTACTGGCCATGCACTGATAAAGAAGTGTAGCAGTTGAGTGGCGTATATAACATTGGATACCTTTTTTTGTGTTTCTTCCCGCGCATGACCAATTTCCCCAGGTCACAAGCGTCCTTGACACCTCTACTTCGGTGCTGCCACTAAAAACGGGAGCCCAGAAAGGCGACCTGCCACTGATGGTGCGCCAGAGTACATGCCTTCAGGCAATCAATAGGTTTCTATTCAGAGGTCCCCTGTGCTCTCAAATTCAACTATCCGGCCATTTTTCCGGGATAATATTTTTTGTGGAAGCTGGTTAACAATGAAGCTTTGTTTACAGTAAGTCGCTGCGAGATTTTAGGCTTTCCATTTTACTTTATCTATACTGTGCATATTTTAAGGCATGTAAAATTATTTTTGTTATCAAAACTTTGCCAGATGGCAGACATATGTATATTGTTACGATGGGGTGCGTTTCTTTTACAGATGAATTGATGATAAGGGGCCGCGCCGACACCGAGCCGCTACCAAGACAAGCGCACTTCGTTCTCCTCTTCCTCCGTCCTTGCCGTAGCTTTTGCGTAACACTCCTCCCTTCACAGACGAAGCCCGCTGGGCGAGTAACTGTTACGTCCACTCGGAGTCACGTGGATGACAGCGTTTCAGGCGAGCGACATGAACAAGCTGCGTCTTCTTAGACCGGTAGCCATTGGACACGAGCCGAGCAATCGAGTAGGTTACATCACTTAGGCGATCGGTGATGACGAAAGGCCCGGTGTAACGAGCCAGAAACTTCTGGCACAGGCCGCGCTTGCGAAGTGGTGTCCAAAGCCATACAATGTCCCCTTTGTCGTATGACACATTCTTATGTCTTGAATCGTAGCGGATCTTGGAGTGGTCCTGGGATGCCAACGTACGGAGTTGAGCTATGCGGCGTGCTTCCTCAGCGCGGCAGAGAGTCTGGGCAATAGAAGAGTCCTCATGAGGAGTAAAAGGTAGAATGGTGTCAAGGAAGTTGCGGGGTGGTCTAACATAAAGAAGATAGAAAGGGCTGTAGCCTGTAGTTTCATGCTTTGCGGTGTTGTAGGCGTATGTGATAAAAGGCAAGATGTCATCCCAATTTTTGTGCCTGGAATCCACGTACATCGAAAGCATGTTGGTCAAAGTTCTGTTAGTGCGCTCGACGAGACCATTTGTCTGTGGGTGATACGGGGTCGCGTGGCGAAACTGGCAAGCACAGAGACGCAACAGCTCTTCGACTACGTCGGCCACGAACTGGCGACCGCGATCACTCACAATAACACGAGGGGGTCCATGACGGAGTATAACGGAGGATAGGAGGAAGCTCGAAACATCAAGAGCCGTGGCCGTTGGCATCGCTGCGGTTTCAGCATAGCGCGTCAGATGGTCGACGCAGACTATAATCCAACGGTTGTCGTTTGTTGAGCGCGGGAATGGGCCGAGAATATCCACTCCAACCATTTCGAAAGGAGATGATGGTGGCGCTACAGGGTGAAGGAGTCCGACCGGAGCAGTATTAGGGCGCTTGAATTGCTGGCACTTGTTACAACTGGCCACATACTTCTCTATATCCCGTCGCATACTGGTCCAGTAGAATCGGCCCTGAATCCGGTGGTATGTTCTGGTGAAACCCAGGTGCCCAGCGGTCGAGTCGTCGTGCATAGCACGGAGCACGTGGGTTCTTAAATTTTTAGGGACCACTAAGAGGAGGCGGGCACCATCAGCCGCATAATTCTTCTTGTAGAGCAGGCCACTTTGGATGACAAAGCCATTGTTGCCTGTTGGCTGAGCAGCTGAGGCGAAGAGGGCATCCAGGCTGCGGTCGTCACGCTGCTCTTCCCGGAAGGTGGCCAGATCAGGAAAAAGAATGTCGTCGATGGCGGCCAGAAACTCATCGAAATTGTCGGCGTCACATTCACTTGTTGGTAGAGGGAGCCTCGAAAGACAATCAGCGTCCGCATGATGTCTGCCACTCTTGTAACGGACTGCAAAGTCAAATTCCTGTAAACGTAGCGCCCATCGAGCAAGGCGGCCAGACGGGTCGCGGAGACCAACCAACCAACATAGTGAATGGTGGTCCGTAACGATTGTGAAGCGACGCCCGTAGAGATATGGCCGGAACTTCTGGACTGCAAAGACGACGGCAAGACACTCTTGCTCAGTGACGGTGTAATTTTGTTCGGCCCTGCTCAACGAACGGCTGGCGTAGGCAATGGCATGCTCGGCGTCACCAAAGCGCTGCACGAGGACGGCGCCGAGGCCGATTCCACTCGCGTCGGTGTGCAATTCTGTAGTGGCAGATGGGTCAAAATGACGAAGTATGGGTCCAGAAGAGAGCAGGAACTTCAGTTGACGAAACGAGGAATCGCAATCTGCTGTCCAGGTGAAAGGGTTATCTTTGCGCAGCAATGAAGTCAGGGGGTAGGCAGTATCGGCAAAGTTGGGCACAAAACGTCGGAAGTACGAGCAAAGACCCAAGAAGCTCCTCAGCTCGCGTTGTGACTGCGGTTGTTTAAAGCCGCTAACTGCAGCGACCTTCTGTGGGTCTGGTCGTACCCCGTGCTTGTCCACCAGATGTCCTAGTACTAGCGCCTCTCGTTGGCCAAAGTGACATTTTTTTGAATTGAGTGTAAGGGCAGCTTGTTCAAGGCACGTCAGAACAACGTCCAGTCGATGGTTGTGTTCTGCAAAGGTGCGGCCAAAAATGACGACGTCGTCAAGATAACACAAACAAATCTCCCATTTCAGGCCGCGCAGTACCGTGTCCATAAACCTTTCGAATGTTGCAGGCGCGTTGCACAAACCGAAAGGCATGACGTTGAATTCAAACAAGCCGTCTGGGGTCACAAAAGCGGTTTTCTCTTTGTCAGCTGAATGCATGGGTATCTGCCAATAGCCTGATCGGAGGTCCACAGATGAAAAGTAGGATGCGGAATGAAGGCAGTCAATAACGTCATCGATCCGGGGAAGTGGATACACGTCCTTTTTCGTCACAGAATTGAGACGCCGGTAGTCGACACAAAACCTCCAGGACCCATCTTTCTTTTTCACGAGGATGACCGGCGCAGCCCAAGGGCTAGAGGAATCTTGGATGACGCCCTTGGCTAGCATGTCGTCGACCTGTTCAGCGATGATCTTGCGCTCTGACACGGACACGCGGTAAGGCTTCTGCCTTATGGGATGCGCGGACCCCGTGTCAATCCTGTGGCGCGCCCGCGTAGTTGGAACGCGAACTTTGTTAGCGTTCTGCGCGAAATCAAATAATGACACATGTTTTCTAAGGACGCTGACCAGGGCTTGACGCTTCTCTGAAGACAGTGACTTGTTGATCATTCTGAGAAAAGGCAACGAGTCTTCAGGGACACCGGGGCCAGCCACGTGCTCTCGGGATTCATGTGACGCGTCATCAGTTAAAGCGCCTATGCTGAGTCTGGTGTCCACTTCAAAAGAGGCGAGTCGCATACCGCTGGGTAGCACAACAGACTGGGAGGCTAAATTTGACACCCACAATGTAGTCGTTCCGCAGGCCACAGAGAGGACGCATCGAGGTACGAGCACACTTTTCTTCA
This sequence comes from Dermacentor silvarum, assembly GCF_013339745.2. Classification (NCBI taxonomy): domain Eukaryota; kingdom Metazoa; phylum Arthropoda; class Arachnida; order Ixodida; family Ixodidae; genus Dermacentor; species Dermacentor silvarum. Next base: position 56,471,145 of record NC_051164.1, on the reverse strand, counting down.
CTGCCATCGAAGGCACAGGCTCAACAATTGCATCAAATGTATCGGCGTCGACACCGCAAGCAGCAACCCGAACTCTGGATACGGAACGTGCCGGTAAGACTGCATCTTCAATGACGGCGAGAGTGCATGAACAGGTAGCAGGTTGGTCGGCAAGCGAAGAGAGGAACAGCTCGCCAGTACCGCAGTCAACAGTGGCACCACACTGTTGTAGGAAATCGAGGCCAAGAATTACGTTGTGAGTGGATTGAGCAAGTACGGCAAATTCGGCTTGATACACCTTATCGGAGAAATAAACGTTCGCGGTGCACACTCCAATTGGTCGGAGCAACTCTCCACTCACAGCACGAAATGCATTAGCGTTATTCCAGCGGAACATCACTTTACGGCCTAGTCGGGTTTTGAAAGCCAAACTGATAACGGAGACACTCGCTCCCGTGTCCACTAAGGCCAACGTAGCGACATTGTCCACTAAAACATGAATCTTGTTATGACGCATGGTGACTGGCGGAGGCATAGGGGCGTGTAGCTGATGATGACTGGCGACCTCACCTCCATTGGTCGCGCCGCCTAGTTTCCCGGCGGCGGTGACGTGAGACGTCGTCGCGGAGATGGAGACCTGCGCTGGCGTGAAGGCGGTGGCGTCAAGCTCCGCACAGAAGCTGGAGAGTCACTACGGTGATGCGCCTGGTGGTTTGTCCTGCTATCGGAGTCAGAAGGCCAGCGTGTGCCGCCGCCGTGCCGGTTGCTACGCCGATAAAACGTGCGCGGTCGCTCATACGACGGTGGTGACATGCGTGGGCGATGAGGACAAAATCTGGCGACGTGACCGCGAATACCGCATTGGAAGCAGATGGGACGCTCACGGGGCGCACTAAAATTGTCATTAGCAGGATAACTGGCACGGTCATCCCACTCGTGAGAAACTGCAGGTGCTCTGGGTGAGTAACCGTCGTGGAACTTATAACTGGGATACGCGTTCAGAGTAGGGTTTGGCGCTCTTGAACGAGGAGCGAAGTTGTTGGCGTCTATGGAGGCGGCAGTGATGGACGTCTCACCGAAGTCGCAGTGAGAAAGGGGCTCTCGAACCCGCGGAGTAGAGAGGGAAGCCGCCTCACGTCGGTCAAGCTCTTCGCGCACCACTTGCCGAATAACTGACGCAAGGTCGGATGGAGTTGGGACCAGGTCAACACTGGCGACGTTAGTTACATTGGCCAGGCGGCCGAACTTCGGTGTGATACGCCGAGCTTTCAAGGCTTCAAACGTGCGGCAGTGTCGAATGACGTCGCTTACGGAGTCCAGACTGTCTTTACCGATGAGGAACTGGTACACGTCCTCGGCGATCCCTTTTAGAAGATGACCAACTTTGTCCTCTTCTGTCATCTGAGGGTCCAGGGCCTTGCACAATTTCAGGACTTCCTCGATGTACGTCGTGCATGTTTCGCCGGGAACTTGGGCTCGCTGCATTAGGGTTTGTTCCGCACGCTTCTTTTTAGCTGCCGGATCTCCGAAGCACTTCTTGATTTCATCTACGAACCGTTCCCACGTCGTCATGCTTTCTTCGTGGTTTTCAAACCACACTGACGCGGTTCCCTTGAGGAAGAAGGCAACGTTGTTAAGCTGGGCGGTGGCATTCCAGCCATTGAACCGACTTGCGCGTTGGTAAAAGCTGAGCCATCCGTCCACATCTTCCCCGGCTTTTCCGGCGAAGGTTCGTGGTTCGATGTAGGGCTGCCATTGGGAGCTGGAAGACGGCGGCGGGTTGTCGCCGTCGGAAGCCATCTCTGGTGGCAGACCGGCAATTCGGCGACTTCGGCGAAGCTCCACGGATTGCACTTCTGCGGGCGGTTGGTCGTCGTTGTTCGGGGACGCCGTTGTTGTACCCAGCACCGTCCACCAAAACTGTTACGATGGGGTGCGTTTATTTTACAGATGAATTGATGATAAGGGGCCGCGCCGACACCGAGCCGCTACCAAGACAAGCGCACTTCGTTCTCCTCTTCCTCCGTCCTTGCCGTAGCTTTTGCGTAACAATATAAATAACCTTAAGCTAGCATCATGTGATCTGTAATATGCACATTCGAACATTACGTTCGAGGAAAACCTTGCGTGTGCTTCTCAGTGTGCAGTTTGATTAAAGATGCAAAAGAGGCGTTCTTACAGCGCAGAATCGTTAGGCACGCTAAAGCACGGATTCGACGAAACTAACTCTAACGTCACGCTGTAAAAACGCACAAATAAATAAAGGCAGTTCATGCTCTATAACTTTAATAATTCAAAACATACGATCTAATACTGATGCAGACTTTTTATCATCAAATTAATCCTGCTGGCAAAAATACATTTGTGGCCAAGGGAATATTTCCCTAATTCCACAGTTTCTCGATAACACGAGCATTCGTCTAGTAAATGTACCTCTCTGTCACTGATTCATTCGTCCGCCCTGCATTTGTTCACAACTTTGGGATCGCTACTAAGAAGAGGAAGAAATATCATCGCAAAGTCCGCTCCCAGTTAATGTTTACGGTGAGATACGACGCAGGAAATGCTTATGCCAAGCTTGCTTATAATTTACATGAAAGATGAAAATAAAATAACTTTACGAATATTATCACAACATTTGTCGACGGTACGAATGTCTTGGACAGAACATTGAACAAACACTGGCCGATACGATACTATTGACGATATATAAGTTAACGCCAACAAATAGCCGCATGAGTTGTGACTCTGGTTAAATTGAAATGCTGGTGCACTGAATATGCCTAAAGTGTGAAAGTTTTTCTGCCTTAATAAAAATGTTCTTGCAGTAAGTCGCTACTCCTGTATAATGACGCACAACTTGTTTAAGATACATGAACTAAGTTTCTAGGCAATTAAAAAAAATCACCTGCTCTGGACCCTCCATGCATTTTGAACACATAAGCCTTAAAATAGCATGTTCTGTGGGCCTCTTAAACAAATGTAAAAATAAGTTGCCCGTAACTGTAAGGTTACATCTTTATTTTTCCCTTATTTCTTTTCTCATATAATGCTGCAGCAAAATTCAATTGCACCAAAATTAATGGTGCCAACATTGATGGTCGAACCAACGGGCATAGGTGGGAGTCCAACCGATGACTTTAGGTGTTAATCGGGGTGAAGTTCATTAAGGCGCAGTAATAAAGGTTGAGGTAATTAAGACACTCGAACCCACGACCTTTGGCGGCAGTCCAACCCACGACCTTTGGTGCTAATGAAGGCGAAGTTAATTAAGGCACAGTTAATTAAGGTTTACGTAATTAAGGCATTCAAACCCACGACCTTTGGTGGGAGAAATAAGTAATAGGAAGTTACGACGCATTCGAGTGAGAATGTAAAATAATTAGTTGAATGTCTCGTGTGCGCGCAGGCTTTCGCCTTGATCCTCTTTTGCGTATGTTCAAGTGACTTTCAAATTTTAAATTCTGATGTTCTCTGAGGATGTCATGGACACGACGTCCAGTATTGTCGATGTAGCAACAACTACATGAACATGGGATTTATTAAACTGCATTGCGGCAGCAGTCAATAAATGTACTACATCTTTATAACAGCGAAAAGTTATCTTTTATATGTTTCTTGTGTTCTTAATAATGCCGCGAAATAGCCTATTCGGGCTTTTACAGATATCGTTTAGACTTTCGCATGTATTGAGGAGCTTTACATAAACTTATTAGGTGCCAGCAGAATCCATCAGTTTTTCAGGCGTCAGCAGTGGGTGTTGTCGATTTTTGAGAATTTTCTGCTTGATTTCACGTGTTCCATACCGAGGGGCATCTGATTAGACCGAGGGGTGACTTAGAAAGGCCTACACGCCTGAAGTCACATTTTTTGTTGCTGCCTTCATGTAGGATGTTGGCAAGGCACAATGAAACAAAGTGACTGACCGTTAATCTCTAAACGATACCACGCGAAAAAGTCTGCGCATCGGGGCCCCGAACTTCTCTGCACAACGTATTCACGCCTCACAGCTCACAGCCTGAGCGGTCACGTATTGAGCTTTAGTGATCGATCACGCCATTCTCATTTCCTTGATGGCGCTGGGGCCAGTTGTCCGGCTCGTCCTAGTTCCCGACGGTCTGCTTTCTGAGAGATAATATTAATGGTTCCTGTGGGATGCGCGTTTATTTTCCGCGGGGTACTATCACTCTGTCTCGTCATTACCTCAAGAAAGATGGCAAAGAAAGTCTCCTCATGACGTAATAAAATTTACCTCAATAGCACTTGCACCAGGAAATGAACAATACAAGCAATTTGAGTAAACATACGTTCGGTATTGTCCACCAGCACGATACCACTTGGCCCAACGGGTATGAAATTGAACAACTTGCTTCACAGAATTAAAAGCAATTTTGAAAGTTCATTTTTTTTTTCAGTGGGATGCTACGTAAAGCGCAGATTGCCGTACTGACCTACATGCGATAAGATGGTGCTAGGCCGAACATCAAGGCAAACCGTAGAGTTGGACCGTGGAGTGCCTGCTCAAATTGTAGCCAGCTGTGCCTATACATCTACCATCACGCAGCACTAACCAACGAATGGGGCAAATCTCACTTTCCACAAATAATATTGTAAACAAAATAATATTTGCATCAGAAAATAGCCTCCGCAATGCAATTAAATATTTTCGACTAAATAGGTGAGATGCAGCACTTTACCGCTCCACTTGTGCGAACCTGACTAATGGTCGTGAAGTTACCTGATTATTATTAACGGTTTGTTCCTTATAATCCTTATGTGAATACTGGCAAAAAAGTCGAAGTTTCGCCCGAAAGGCGAAGCATCGATTGCGATAGCAAATAATAGACAGCTATAAAAATAAAAGTGGTAGTTAAATTCGCCATTTAAATGCGTAAACATCTGCTTACTAACTAAATTAACAAATATGATACCACGCACACACAGGCAAACATAAACCCATCTGACCCGGTGAGCGCGGACACTCGCTGTCAAAACGCTGGCGTGTGGAACAGCGGCAGCAGGAGCGATCGAATTGACTTTTGTGCGGCCTTTCGCTTTAAAGAGAACTGAAGCGGCGATAACACAGCGGACACGACGCTATCAGCCCTCGGCGAACCTACACTCTGTACTCACCGTAGATTGCTTTCAAGTTAGGGCTCATGCGGCTCACTCTTGTGCGCATCGCAGATCGCTTTTAGGATAGGGTCCGTGCGGCCGCCCTCAGCCGTGCGATACGCAGCCGCCGTCAGAGTAGAACGTCCCGGTTTCAGCGGTACAAAGGTACAGATGCCACATACAGGACTTCGTCAAATTCGTCCAAAAGTTGGTTTGGAACACTACTCTGTACTATGTTTTGCTAGATGCCACTTCACCGCTCCCCGAGCCGGGTGCAGCTGAAGCCATCGGTATTGAGGCGTCCTGCGACGGCTTGTCCCGGGAGTAGGGCGCATGCTTCACATACTAGTGCGCTTGATCGGATAATATTGTGGCCGTGACAATTTTTCCTCGTGGATTACCGCGTTTCAGGGGGTGTTGTTGTGGCTTCATGTCTGGTAAAGGTTTTTATGCTAATCTGAAACCGTGTACGATATTATTTCTGACATAAAGCGTTTTCTCAATCACCAGTGTTTCCAGTGCGCGCCGCTCCTGTTAGCGACGCTGTCTGCACGGCGATAGTGCAGCCAGAGCTTAGTTCTGGTTTCAGCTGAGGGCGCTCAATGCGCTATGCAGCCCCCTAAAGTAGAGATCACTGGTTTCGAAGCCTTTTCGTTCAACACAGCAGCCCGGTGCCTTAACCATTCGACCTTGGACTACGCAGTGACCAATGCTTGTAGAAAAAAACTGTTAAATGCAAGCACAGATAAATCTCCAGTTACCGCCCGAAAAGAGTGTGAAATACCCTAAGGATGCCTAATAACAGCAGTAAAAAATTCGACACATAATGTAAACGGTAATGTGCGTTGAGCATTGAATCGACATAGCGACGCAATGTATTGCAACCATCGGAACGAATTATGTATGAGGCGTGTACTGCAGTGGAACTTCTCTTTCGTGTTTCCCTAAGAATAATCGGCGCCATCTAGCCGCCCCACAGCAAAGCCTGCGCGTAGCCTTCGAAATGCATGGCGCGCCGGTAGGTGCGAACCCCCCAAAAAATCGTCACGCGTCAGCCAGGCTCATATCTTACGCTTCTTCCCGAACACGTGGCGTCATCTAGTGGCATTGCCGAGAAGTACTCTCGTGGCCTCCGAGACGAGAAGCATGGCGCACGACACAAGCTCAGTGACCCAAGTTGGCGAGGGGTTCATTGAAGAGCGGGACGTAGCAGTGCATTCATAGCGCAGCTCGCTAAAACTTTGGCCTGAAATATACGTTCATGTGAAAGCGGCACATAGCCAGCGCACTTGTGGCGAAGCCTCATAAAGCATCGGGTTGCTGTCCTTGAGGAAACTTGTGTTGTGTGTTGCATTCCGCCAGGCATCGGAGAAATAAAAAAAAAAAAAAAAACATTGAACGCATTAGAATTCCTCGGTACTTTACGTACTTTCCGGCGAGTTATCTATGTTGCGTCTACCTGTTTATCTGTGTTTGTATCCATGTGAGAAAGGAAAGCGTACGAGATGCTCCGACCAGCCCGCTTCAGTTGAAGAGTGTGGGCCAGAAGCCATGGGTTGTTTTTTTGCGAAGTAGTGCTCGGAACTGCCATGCCAAACATCAACGTTGACATAGTAGCCAGGCTCTTGGAACCCTCGCTGCTGCTCTCAGCCTCTGAAAAGTGGGCAAAAATTTTGAACCTTTGTCTTCCTCGAAGCACACACTGTTCGCAAGACAAGCTGAGTTTGCAGTGGCGTGTGTGAGCTTGAAACTTGTGTTTTACGTTTAGGGCCCCATGTCGCAGAAAATCCGGCGTCGGCGTCGACATTGCCGCCCGTGGCCGAGAAAATCACCCCCGGCAACGCAGGCGCTCCAAATATATATTTACCGCTAAAGTTGCTCACACTTTGTCTGGCATTCTTTACAAAGGTATTCCTCGGAATTTTGAAAGTGACAGCCCACAAACAATTGTCATGAAACAAAACACCGACAGTGCATGCCTTTTATGCTAAATCTTCTCAGGCTGAAATATTAACGCTGCAAACAATAAAAGAAGGCCGGCCCACGAAAGAGGCCACGTTTCTACCGGAAAGCGCGCTTTCGTGCACAGCGTTCACCGCCAGCGTTTCCCGGTAAACATTATGGTTACATAAGCTGCAGTTGCCGAAACAGTGAAGGATCTTTGAATGCTATCGCGTTCCACTCTTGAATGCGAAGATTAAGCGTCCTCCAAATTTTGGGTCTGTGAGTGTGAGTGTAAGCTAACAACAAAGGCACTCATTGAGTGTCAGCAAACAAGTGACACTCACGTAATCACGGCGCGGGTATTCGTCGTCTTCTTCAACGTGCTACGCAAAAACACAGGAGCGCGCCTGCTTCACTAAATCTGTTACATAAGTTTCATAGGATTTGACCTGACGCGCGGACGCAGCACGCATTTCTGGCGGCTTGTAGCAATGCAAGTTGACATCTCGCACTCATTGGTTCCGGTGAGCTGATTAGAGACGCAAAGGGAGATGGCACACCAACATGGCAGCACTTCCGGCTTCAAAAACACGACGTCATGTCCTCTTCTATTTTGTTTCTTTCCTGAATGTTTGTATCTAACCGTTTGTCGACCTAACCTGGGTCACTGGGTAGTCCGTGGTCGAATGGGCAGCACATCGAGCTGCTGTGCTGAGGAGGATGAAACAACTTTACTTCGTTAATTTGGCTTAGTGAGGGGTGGTACACCAGGCAATGCCTTACAGCCACCTCCTCTGATCTTTTGATGGCCCCAAGTTGAACCTCCAGGCTTGTGCTGAGAACAGGATTCGAAGCCAAACATTGAACCAACGGGTCATTGAGTATGTGGCAATGTGTACATACGCGCCGTTCTTCAACAAAACTCTTTCATGCCAAGATGGGCCATTGTAGATTTCCGACTGGGTATAGGTACCACTGTTCAATGAAACTCTTTGACACCTAGTTGAAGCACTCGGTATGTGCTGCACGGTCTGTGCTGGTCTTCAATCAGAGTCTTTGATGACAACTCGGGTCACTGCGTAAGTTCCACTGGGAATGTTCCGCTCTACAATGACGAAAAAGATCGCTGAAATAGACCATTTTTATACTAAAGACTCAGTGGACCTCTGACTTCGACTTTCGCAAAGAGTCAACAGGAAATGAGGACGTGCCATAGCACATATAAATTGCCCAGCACTGATATTCCGCGCTGAGCTAAAGGTTTGCTACTGCATATTTTTTATTCATAGTTATCGCTGTTCCGGCTATGTGTTTCGTCGCGTTCTGGCAGTTATGCTATGCCTTGGGTCCCCTGCAACGGCGCGCCTCATAATCAGATCAATACTTAGCACGTGATAGCCCCGAACTTATTCCTACCACTTGTAGTAAATGCTAGGGTATTGCGTGCCCCCAAAAATGTTCGGACAGGGTTAAGAGACTGCAGGAGAGGAATGTGGATCAGAGAGCAAACGGGGGTATCCTATAGTTTAGATGGCATTATGAGGAAGAAAATGGAGCTGGGCAGGCCGTGTAATGCGTAGGGTAGATAAAGGGTGGACGATGAGAGTTACAGAATGGTTGCTGAGGGAAGGAAATTGCAGTCGAGCATGGCAGAAAACTAGTTGGCGTGATGAAATTAGGAAATTCGCAGGTGCAAGTTGCAATCAGCTAGCGCAAGACACGGGTAATTGGAGATCGCAGGGCGAGGCAGTGGACTTGTAGTGGACATAAAAATAGGCTGCTGTTGCTGCTGTTGATGATGATCAAGACGACACCCGAAGTTATTTCTGGCTTTACTGCAAGCGCAGAAAAGTGCTAACACTAGCAGTTCACAACAAAACTTTAGAAAAAAAAAGGTGTGTGCGTGGGCTGAGTTGACTCACAATGAACTTGCAAAAGTGCTTTACGAACAGGGCTGCTGCAAAGAAACTAGTACAACAAACTTGGTGCTAAAATGTACAACATTTATTTTGCTTCCCTTTCTCCATTCTTCGAATCTCTAGCGTAGGTAACACACTATTGCAAGTTTAGTAGTTCTGATCAAGGTGAAAAACAAATTTGCCACTTCTAGGAGCAGCTATCGTTCTAGTGACTGCACCATCAGTTCGTCCGCTCTATCGTTTTTAAAGGAGATTTAATAAAGCATGTACAGCGCATTTCAACAACACGTATGAAAATGAAGATCTTGCACTACAATTTTGAACTAGAGTGTTAGTGTTAGTTCGGCCTTAGATTGAATACATTTGGTCATGGCAAAGAAAGACTTCCTTTCTAAATCTTCTCCCTTTGATTATCAACGAACGCGGTGAGAGCAGTTCACTTCTAACTTGGACGAGTGATATAGAAGTGAATCCTCCTTGTTTGGTCCCGCGTACGGAAATAAAGGGCATTTCGTGAAAACTACGGTCATAAGACGAATGGTACATTTTACTTGTCTTGAGAGATCTTTGCAGTTAGGTTCACATCGACGAAATCCAGCGCTAGGAAAGCATTCACTCTGTTTAATTAGCAACTCAGAGTTTCTGCACAGCCCGTTCTAAGACCGCCTAGCCTTAATGATGAGAGCACCGGAGAAGTGCAACAGAGTTTAGTTTCGGTGACATTACCGCTGCAAGTTTTTTTTTTTTTTGTAGGTGCTGCGTCTGTGGCAGCCGTTCGGGCAAGATAATTATGTGCGTTCGCTACGAGCGTACACCCTGCGTGTCTAGAAGCGAGCAGCCCTCTCTTGTGCTTACGGCTTCTTATTCTTCTAGCTCCGAACCAAATTATTCTGTGCACCTTTTGAATACGACATCGTACCAATAGGAATAATTCAACAGTGCCGTTAGTGGCACTGTTTTGCCTGCCACCATGCACACGACAAATTTCTACACCGCAATGCTCCCATACGTTGGATTCTTTTTAAATATTTAGTTGCGCTTCATTACCGCTTCTTCACGCTCAAGAATTACCATCCTTTACATATAACAGCTTATCAAAATCAAGCAGAAGCATCGGGTCACACGAACACAAATGCTAGTTTCAGCAAATTTCCCTAACTATGCGCTACTTCTTCCGTGAGTTAAGCAGATGCTCCTCTCTGTACACGCTCTATAAAAAAAGCTAAACCAGAGTTATCACCGTGTTGCTTTTTCCGGATTCTACAAGCCGTCTACATGGTCAAAAGTATTTACGATACCCCTGCGGTTTGCTCCACCATCCTGTACTGGTTGCAATAAGAATCCGACAGAAGATTCCCCTTTTTGCCAGATGGTGGCGCCATGCGACAGGGTTCTTCAAGACGATACCCGAGGGGCTGCCTCCCGCTGGTAACATTTTCGTGACACTTTGACCAGACACGTAGACGGCACGAAACGTGTCAGCAAGAGACCGCCGGATGGTCCAGGCGTACAGTGCGCGCTGTCTGTTTCCTGCTCGAGGTGGTAACGCAGTGTGCTGTGAACCGAATTTTATTTCTTTTATGTTTATAAATTTTACCTAAGAATACACTGGTGCCAAAAGGTGCCTCCGGCTACTGCTCCTCTCTGAAAAAAATATTTTTACCAAATTGATCACCATAACAGAAACAGCGATTACAGGAGAGAGCACGGGGACACTACTGCATGTTATACATGTTCACATGCAAAAAGTGAAATGTTCGCAGAATGTCAGTGTTCTTGGGCAGTTTTTAAGGAGCTCCCTTTTGAGTGTCACAGTCGAAGCAAAACACACGCGAACCTGGACACAATCGAGAGTGCAAGAACAAAACGCAAGAGAACTAGGGACGGGACGGTCGATGAATTTCCTTTTTTCTATTAACGATTATTCGTTTATTATTTTAGCCTTTAATCGATTAATCGCTTTCGATGCAGGGTTTCTTATTGACTTATTTAATAATCAAATTTTCTGCCAAGCACTTTTGAAAAGGTTGAAGTTTTGTAGAACCCTATTTTAATGTTTGAGAGGTAGAAGCAAGTATGAAAAAGGTGTAGAAACGTTTGATAAAGGATTAGCTCTAACTTGTAAATTACTAAATATAGTTGGAACTAGTGGCTTTTGAAAATATAAACACTATAGGTTATAAAATGACGCTTAGTGCAGAATTAAATAAGATACATGGCGCTAGAGAATACCGCTGTACAGTACAGCTAAACAAGAAATAAGACAAAATGGAAAAAAGTGATAGGTGAAGTCCAACTGAAATATGCAAGAAACTGCAATGTACACAGGGTAAAATAAAATTACTTGTTTAAGATTTTAGATCACATGGTCTTTTCTACAGAGCGAAGGAATGTCAATTGGCTACGATGTTTGGGTGAAACCGACACCTTCTTTGAATTGCCACACAACCAGCATGCGCGAATAGACGCTCGGAAGCTACAGATTTGCTGGAATCGACATAAACTACATAGCTATGTCAAATACCTGCTCCAAACCGGCGCGCTTGCTGTGTCACGTCTTTAGTGGACTGGGAGGGGCACGAAGATCAACGACTGGGTTGCTATAGCATGCCTTGAATTGCGAGGGCATTTCAGCCCTGCGGCTTCGGGCGGTGCGGTGTCGTGTACGGTGTGGGGGAGGAGAGGGGAAGAGCTCGGCTCGGCGTCACTCGGGACTCGGAAAACCAGTCGGCAGGCGCTCTACCACAGCCACCCAGTCACTGCTCGTGGACCGCCATTCCAGTACGATTTCAAAAATTTTCCCGCCACTGCTGTCAACCTCTCTAAAACGAATAATTGAACAGGTCTAATGAATTAGGTCGCGCAAATGAAAGGTGAACATCGATGAAGAATAATCGTTTGGCAAGATTCATTTAATCGATCAATCAAATATTCATTCATCGATATTGCCAACCCTAATGAAAACACGCAAACGATTTCGTTTTCTTATTCCAGAAGAATACGTAGAACAATCAGGTCAAGAATAATTTGAATAAATAAAGGATTGCTTCAGTAACCTGACTTAGTAACATTTTACTTTCCTGAATCGATTGTTGTATTTGCCCTATCCCTTTTGGGCAAGGCTGATTTGCTTTCTACGCTATTTGAGAGCCAAAAAGGTCAACGTGCATGTCGATATGTAGAATAAAAAATAAGGGACAAATTGACGCACACAAAAAGTTACACAAAATTCACAAGCGTAACCGTAATTCTTACGCAAACTGAATAATAGAGCTCAATGTAGCAATTTCTGGGCACAAAAAAGTGCGCGTTGTTTCCACGACCTGATGCGGACGACAGAAAGAAACACTAAGGCCGAGCAAAACAAATCTGAGGGAAAATATGTGAATAGCGAGAAATATATCATCGAGTCACTTAGCGTGTCTATATACTAAACAGAACCACAGCACTCCTACTCCACGTTCTCTACATTACAGAGATATCAGGCGACACTTCCCCCCACCACACCAGTCTCATGACCGAGAAGATGCTGTCGCGTGGCGACAGCTACAGACCAATTCATTCCCCCTGTCTCTTTTACCTTCAGATCTTCCACCCCACACAATATCCCTCATACTGCCCCTACCATGGAGCAAAGCCCACAGTATGTGTTAAATGTTTTCTCTCTTTGAGGACAGGTGTGCTGGACATGAAGCTCCCTGTGAAACTACAAGAAAGAAGCACAATTGTCAGCTGAGTGCAAATGTACGGTTCTCTTGCTTGAGTTGTCCACTATAGGATGACTCAAGAGGCGCGGCTTATAACCTCTTTATTTTCCATCCCTATTTCTCTCTCATTTTTCCTTTTCGTTACCAGCCGTAGTACTCGCTAAATTTGCTTCTCCTTTCTAGCTGTGCGATCTTGTGTTACTCTCCATTTGAAGCATACACGATAACTGCGTTTGTCACATAGCAGGAAATCATCGTCATTATCATAATCAGCAGCAGCAGTAGTCTACTTTATGTCCACTTGCATGTCGTATGCGTCCACCTGCGATCTTTAGTTTCCCCGTCTTCCGTCGGCTGACTTCGTCGTATGCCTGCACAATTTCTAATTTCACCACATCAAATAACTCACTGCCGTCCTCGACTTCAGCTCCCAGTGCCTTCTGTTGCAGCAGATTCAAGGGACATCCAGGGAATTTCCCCAAGCAAAATACACGATGTTACATATTACTAGCGGCAAGGGCTAGCAAAAATATTTTTTTTAATTAACGTTGCTCTTGCATTTCTCTCTCTCGCTCGAGTGCGCTTCCCTTCCTCTGTGACACTTTCTGTTGTCCGGAGCACCACTGTTTTCCTATTTACATCATGATGGTCGTGAGGCCGGCGCTAGTTTACACTTCCAGAGCTACATCTGGTGCATGCATGAACACCCGAGAAATTGGATTGGAAAACTGCGCAGCTGTAGCTCAACTGGTAAGACCACTGCACGCGTAAATGAGGAGATTTGGGCTTCATTTCCACCTGCGGTAAATTGTAAGAAAGGTGAGGAGGACTGCTGGCTGTGATGACAGACTCTATCCATGCCAGGATCCGCCAGTCTGTATGCGCTACAAATTTGATTTTTTTGAGTCCTACCATGTCGCGTTTACAAGAAAGTGCCCTATAACATGGCTACCATGAATAGGTGGTAGCCGTGACTAACACTGCTGCCAAGACGGATAGGGGCAGTGTTAATGGTTGGGGACTACAACAGAGCTAGAACCACAACAAAAATGAAGCCGCGTTTACGTTTTTGACAACGCTTCCGAGCACAACCACACACACACACACACACACAGTAGTGCAATCGCGCAGTCAAGCATGATAAAAAATCTGGTCAATTAATTTTTATTCGTGAAAAAAAAAAGCGAAAGTCCCGACTGTGTCCATTCGGGACACGGGACATTTTATTTCAGGACATGATTGGCAAAAAACGAACGGAGCTGAGTGTGCACTTCAACAACAAAAATGTTTCCTTTTATTACCACGAAAAGGAAACAAAAATGATCGAATACATATTTACTGAAACATTGTACCACAAATTTTAAACCGAACACTTGCTGCAGCTGTTGTGATGAGCTGTTTCATAAGCGGACGCAACGCAAGAAAAAGGAAGACACGCCTAATAGCAGCACTACAGCAAAAGGTTAACTTCACGTAATACGCGCATTAGTATCTTGGACGAAGTAAGACATTCGTAAAACGTGACCTGAGCTCCGTAGGAACAGTCGGAAAGCTAGTCTCATTTTTTCTCAGATATAGAGAAAGACAACAAGAAATCATTCAGTCTTTTTGTTTATTTGCTTTATTTTTTGCAGGAAGGACTCGTGTTGCCTAGTCGCTCTAGTTGACGCTATAGCTAATGTTTCGCCATCATCACCACATTCCGTCGAAGTGCAATAAGAATGAACGGCCCGCGCACCGCATGCTGCATGTGCGAAGGAAAGCACGCCAGTGTGAGCAAAGAACGGCATGGCTTGATGCGTGCCGTCTTTTCGCGCGTCAAATTTTGGGCGTCACGTGATTAAGCACGCTAGCCAAGGAGAACATTAGTCTCCTTCGCTCAGGAGGAAGTTCAGCTACTGAGTCGTCAGCTCACGTACTGTGCGGCAGACGGAGACGTTTACGCAGCGCTTGTGCTCGAAGACTTATAAGTGTACGCAGGTAGGAATGACCCATGCTTCTGAGTACCGGTGTGCGATTCCACATGTAACCGAAAAAGAGTGCCTGGTAAATTTGCGACAGAGAAGATTCAGAAAGGCCCTTTCGATTGCCTGGAACGACACGGACAACATGGTGAACCCCTTCAGCTTGGTCTTCAGAGCTGGGACGTATTCGTTGATGAAGACAACCCATGGATTGTGACGATGCTCGTATGTTTCGGGTAATATAGTAGTGGTACCATGTTTCGTCGACAGTCATTGTGCTTTCCCTCTGCAAGTGTTACTTATTGCACGCAGCAATATACATCGTGACAGTTGACACCGCTGGCTGCCTTACTCACCCGAACCCAACGTAGCTGCGATTACATGCGCTACGGCTTGAGGAGTATTACGGAACGACTGTGTGTGGCTAGATCCGGAGCCTACCTTCAGCCACACGAAGAGCGTACCCCCACAGTACATACGTAAATACGGTCTGCTATAATACTTTTATTTCCGCTGTGTCAGTAAGTTTGGCTGTAAAACTACCCATGTGCAGGGTTGAAATGTAAGGGAATAAGCGCACTCCAATATGGAACGTCGCAAAGTACATGAAATTGGTCGCTGGCCATCAAAGATACCATAAATTTGGGCTTAGATGGATTTATATAGCGTCACATAGCCATCGACATGTGTCATTCGTGAACAATAAACATACACCTAGGACGTGAGACATTAATCGTATACACAAAACAACTGGCGAACCTTTTCAGGAACATCGAAACAGGGTCTTTGTTTTGCATCAGCGTTCATACATGGGTTGTCGCAATGCTGTGCGGCGGATACGTGAGCTATTTATATGCACGGTGGCTGGTTTTGCTCTTCTGCCTTGCTTTTTACTTAGCATTATTTAGATTATGCCGGCCGCGCTTTTAGGTTGCACCTGCGCAAAGCAACGTGCGTCCACGCGAGGCGAGAAACTAAGCAATCCAACTGCGACGCGGGCTCCCGATTCAGGCTACAAACGCTCTCATATAGCATTGGGTTTGAGCTGCAATGTGACTGAACATTCAGCGCATACTGTAATACGGAATAAAAAAAAGTGTGCATATATTCATTTTATGTATTGTGAGAAGCCACAGTGTGAACTTTTTAGCTGTTCACAATAGGCCGGCAAAATTTGTGTGTCATCGCTGCAGGAAAACACGTGAAAAAGCTGCAGAATAACACTACTACTTGCGTGTTGCCGAAATAGGCAACTTGGCTGAAGAATTTGAGGGAGGGGATAATTTCGGGGGTCGGCAAAACATAGTCAGATGGCGAAACTGAAAAGACCCACTTTGGGAAAACATTCGCCATTAACACGCATATAACGTTGAACATTACAGAAGTTAAGGAAAGCGCAACCTCCGCCTTCCTCAACTCCCCCCTCCCCCCCCTCCCTCCCCCCGTAATCACACACTGTCTCTCTCTCCTACACAGGATCAGTCTGCAAGCGGCAAGCAAACGCCGAGATACAATGGCAACATGAAGCCCGATGGGTGCTTCAAAATATTTACTTCAGCTTCTATGGGAAGTTTGAAGCACGCATTTCACAAGCCAAGACACATCCCGATGGCGTCCCCCGCACCGTATCTTGAAAGCGATCTGCAGACGGCTCATAGCTTTGTATGCGCTCTGCGTTCGCCATTCAGTTTCCGTTGCAGCGATAGACCGCACGAACATTCGCTCGCTGCTGCTGATGCGCTTGCTCACGCCAGCGTTTTGGCAGCGATTGTCCGTGGTCGTCGAGTAGGATCTATTGATGTTTGCTTGTGCGCGCTGAAACCATGCTTGTTAATTCAGTTAGTAAGCGAATGTGTCCAAGTTTATACAGCCGATAAAACTATCCTTACTCCGTATAGCTTTCTACTGATTTGCTATCGCAATTGATGCTGCGCCTTCCGGGCGAAACTTCACCTTTTTTGATGGTGTCCCCGATTCTATAACAAAGTGTCCTGTCTAAAAATTTGCACGCGTACCGGGAATTGGGCTGTAGATTCTCGAGCATACATAGACGAGCACCAACCATCACTCTGCAGTGCAAGGCGGTACGAGTATTAACAACAGAGGACTCTATGCCTCAGTTTAGATTAGATGACCGACTACTTTTCACACCGCTGTTGTGAATTCAGCATTGCTTGATTTTCTTCAAAAAAGTTCGATTCTTAATTCACAATCTTTGCAAGCATTTGACGTTCTTCACAATTACCACTATATGAGAATGGTACACAAGTATAAACTATCCTGCGAGGGCAGTTTGTCTTCATTAACTTTCCTGAGTCAATTTGGTGAAACATAAGCATAGGTAAATAAGAACTCATTTGATTTACAAATTAAGAATTTATCATGCTAGTCGAACGCTTCAACACTGCCTTCTCACTCAAAATGTCTAACCACTACGCGATTCGTCTCTTCACGCGAAACATACGCATAAAAAAAATACAGGAAATGAGCAACCTTTACTTCCGTGTTTTGACGCTGCTAAGATAACTGCGAACTTGCAAACTAAGGTTGCCGAAGAACGGAAACTTCTCGTGGCACCAGCCTTCCTGCTGCATGAAGCGAACATGAAACAGGATTTTTATGCAGTTGGGCACGTTTTATGGGAAACGCGCGCGAATACGTTAGCGTGTGCGTCGAGGCGCCCTTCTATATGCAACGTTTGCGACGAGCCGTCCTCTCAGGAACAAAATTAATCTTCCAGGATGTGGAAGTTTCCTTCATCAACGACGACGCGCCAGCAAGAGAACAGCTTCCGCTTACGCCTTCTAAGGTAACAGAAAGTTTTACTCCATTCGCGGAACGTATTCCTTTTTCAAGTTAGTGTCAGCGCCGAGTTGCACCGGTTTGCACAACTTACCCTTATAAGGTCTCTCGAAGTTAGAGCCACTTTTAAAAACCACTAAAGTTTTCTGCTTTCCAGGCAGCCCTGACTCTGGGAAATAATCCTTCAAAACGGCTATACATTTCAAGAACCGTAAGCGCCCTGCCTAGTCACTAGTACAGGCAGATCCAAGCATTGTCGTACTCTACTGAAACATCTTAGGCTTTAAAACAACTTTAAGTGAGACGAAGAGCGTAGTTGTATGCGGCATCTGCATGCTTTTGATCGGCGAATTCCCACAGTGTTAAATTTGTGTGGCGGGACGGGTGAACGTACGCACACATGTGCTCGAACAAGGTATAGTACTAGTGGCTTAACTGTGCCATACGAATACAGGCTGCGTTTTCTCACTCAGCATGTTTTAAGTTTTTATTTCTGTATATTCTTATCAAAAGGCATACTGACTGACATGTGTTAATTTTAGCTGCATGGCCTACGTCATGATCTCTTCAACATTGTGTTTGTCGTATCTGTTGTCGTGAACCCAGCTATCATACCTAGATGTGGCACTGTAGCTAAGGACGGTTTGCAGATGGATACACGAGTGTTCCACTTGTAAGGCTTGACGATTACGTCTGTATTAAGTGGCGGCCATCTGTTTCCGTCAGTGGAAAGCGAGAGTGTACACATTTTGCATCTAGTGGAAAGTTCCGCCTGTTGCATCTACAGGCGACTGTCAGTGTAAGCCCCTGCATCTTCAGGATAACTTGCTCCCCCTGATAATCTGATGGGATATGGAGCAGAAACATGCTGCGATAAAAGCGTGTATGTGTGTCCTGTCGGAAGGCATTTTTACGGTTGGCAAGTAGAGAGTGATTCAAGAGGGTGGATCTAAAGGGTGGAGCGTGTGCCACCTTGTTAGCACGAATGCTAGAGGGGGGAGAAGTTGTTCTCAGCATGGCATTGAACTCTACTGTACGTTTATGCCACTATGTGTATTCGATTAAGATGTGTATATACTCATTCACAAACTTCCACTGCCTTGAAAACTTTCTTGTGCTCTGAAATGACCTCTATAGAATACGTGATGACATCGATATCCCAACTGGATATTTAAGCGTGCATGATGTCGTTTACAGCTTTTTGTTTATTCTCATAGGGGCAGTCTACCGGCTATTTCGTTATATTCTAGGCATAAATCGTGTTTGCACACAGCACGCGTTATATGCAGAGTGCCTTTGATTGGAAGACGCTGTGCAAAGACAACTTTAGTTGCTCCGAGCGATAATGACCCGGTTCCCTATATACCTCTATTGTCCGATTTCATTTTTCTATGAGGATTCCCTTTTCAAATTACTGCTGCTCCCAAATCATATATAATATGCCCTCCAGGCAGTGTATGCTTAGCTGTAAGGAAATTGCAAAATAGTAATACACAAGAAAGTTTGCTACATCAAAATTTTGAAATATTTCCCGTCACACTATTTGTGGTTTGACCTGGTAAGCATTTATGTTATCTTCTTCTTCAGTTCTGTGTTGTCAGGAATACCGCCAGTTATACGTATCCTTTTCTTGTCGTCCGTCCAAATAATTGTCTAATCAGGGCAATGGTTGAGGTGCGGGTTGGTGCAAGTAAAAGATAAACAACAAGAAAAAGGAAGAATCACATTAGGCATTACAGAATATTCCCGCTGACATGGTACCATTATTTCCGTCTACATTTCGAAGCGGTGCAAGTGTTGAAATTAGTGGCATACTCACAGGTACGTCGCTGCTGGACTCTCTCTGCCAACGATGTCCGCGTCCGATGCACTCAATCTGCAGGTGGTACAAATGAATGACATGATGGCGGGTCCCGTTGTATCGCTACCACTTGTCAGAACTTACGACATGGCACGACAGAAAGGAAGGCGCTACAAACATAAAACTTAATGCTAAATAATAACCCGCAGACCACCCGAAAACAGTGCACGTTTGAGTTAGAATAATACTAATGATACAGTTCGATACGAATAACAGTACACCTGAGTGACAATGACAAACATGCTGCAGACATAATGGCGCATCTATCTACTTTATGTTGTGAGCAGTAATCCGAACAACATTCACATTCAGTAAATTATGATGAAACCAACTCTATTTCAGGGCGCTCAGGTGGAGGTCATAACGTATATATTCTGTTCCACGCTGTCGCATGGTGTTGGATAGCCATCTTGTCCCCGAGTACATCTTTGTTGTTCACAAGTTGCATTCAGGGCCCACTGGATTATCGACAAAACGTATACACGCCCATTATGGATGCAGCTCCATATTAATGGTTTTCGATTATCCGTGAGGGAACATAAGCATAGAAGTTATTAATTGAAATGGTTACGTTTACTTAAGATGCAACTGGTTTCGTGTACTGATTCTGCGAACCCACCCAAGAAGCGACATCATTGGTCTGTGCCTACTTACCGCTATTCGTCTTTATAGAAGATATCGATTTCCTCAATCAAATATCACCTCTTCACACACAAAAAAACTTTGATAAGATGTGCGCTCCTCTCATGTGCAGATTGCGGAAGAGGTTGAGAAAAAATACCAGTGCCCATATTGTGCTACAATGGACACGGCGATGCCCGAAGACTACTGAAAACGAGTGAAAAGTTGCAGCAGGGATAATTTAACCGTTTACACCTGCATTAAAGGCACGGCAGGAAATTATTTTTCAGCTGTTTTTATCTTCATTGAGCCTTCGTAATCGAATGCATCATATATTTTGTGGAAATGCTGAACTTTCGTGATCATTTTCGGTGTGTATCGAAAGTCACGACATCCGGCACAAAGGCAAATAAAAAATGTTGCAAGAATATCGCAAGAAAAAGGAATGAGTAGCAGGCAATTATTGGATTAACTTGTGCAAAACGAAATATTTTGCACTGATGATGACCATATATTTCACGAATGGATGACGCGACTTTTTCTGTTGACCTATGGCGGGTGAAAATACTGAAAGCATTGATCACTTTTGTTCCGCGAAAGGAGCACAGTGCACTTTGTGCACAAAAAATAAAGCTGTCAGTCTTTGCACCCTGCATGGTCGCTTGCATGGTTGGCCTGCGCTGTTGACGACTGGCCACTGTCCTGTACTGTCACTGCTAAAGCAGGCTACCAGCAGGGGCACAGCCAGGGAGGGGGGGGGGGGGGCGTTAGCGCATAAAGGCAAATGCCCCCCCCCCCCGCCCTCCTAGTGCGTGCCCTTTACCCCTCGCACACAATAAAAAACATAAAACAAAAGCAATTCGGGCTAAGCCACTGGCTACAGACACCCACTTCGCATGGCGTCTCTTAGGCAGCTCTCGGCGCGTGTATCCTCCTGAGGAGGGCATGCGTGAAGCAGCTTCCTACCGTAATACGGCCAAACGTTCATTTCCTGCTGAAAAAGCAAGGCATGTTCCAGGTCCTTGGACAACATGTTGCTACAGGCATTGCGTGCTGCAAATGCTGAATGTCGCGAATACGCAAAATACAGTCGCCGAAGCGGTAATGCCAACATTACCTGCATTATCAAGCTCACTACGTGGCCGTCGTAATATCTGGAATGTAAACGATAAAAAGAAAATCTTGGAAGCATAAACTGACTTTGTTTATGGCCACAAAACCTATATAAAATAGTTGACGCTTCACGTGTGCGCGGCTCGTCGATGGCGACATTAAACAATGGCTGCCAGAGTTCTGCTATTGGCTCCTAGGCGGCACCGCATGTCAGTGCTGGGAAAGAGCGTGTCGCGACTGCGTTACAACTGGCACCCGAGCCAGAAAAAAAACTATTTCCAAGGCATAGGCTGCACTTACTCGGTATGTCACGAATTCGAAACAACCGGGGTCAAGGGGTAAACTGCCGCATTGCTGCCAGTTGTTTTTTATCTTTTTTGTTAGATGTCTGGAAAGCGAGGATGTCATAAGAAACAGTAAAAAGTACAGCAAATAATATGCATTGCATGAACGTTGCAATGTTCTGTGATGTTAACTGCACAGCGATTTCAATCAGCCGTTAGCCCACACTCAAAAAGGCATCATGTCGTCGTGTTAGGCCTAGAGCAGCTCCAGACTAACGAGAACGGGCGGTGAGCTGCAGCTCGTATTCTCTTTTGCTTAACCGCCAACTGGCTGTTTATATTGAATCAGACGTTAACAAAACTACTATGCAAGTCCGGCTGTTGCACCTCTAATTACGCTGCCCTGACTGAACCTTAGGATTTGCCGCGCTGTCTTTTTTTTTCCTTTTTCCCCCTACAAGATAGCTGTAGCAGGGGCGTTTACCCAAACGTGAGAGCGTTATTAGGCGCCGAGGGCAGAAAGTTGGAGCGGAGGGGGGGGGGGGGGGATAATATGTTTCTGGTGTTGCGTTCTTCATTCTGCTCGAGTCAGAATTCGTGCTTTTCTTCAGTTACGTTATAATTAGTGCTACCTAAATGCCCCAGCTATAATTTAATATGTGAAAGATTCCTTTTTCAGAGGCTGCAAAGCAAAGACGCTTAGGAGTTTTTGCGAAAACATTGTTATTATGGTGCATCTTATTGCGAAACTAATTCAGCGAATTTTTAAACAGAACGGTTTATAGCTAACGTGACCAAGGCCACACTATGTACTCTCATAATTACGCATAGTTTGGCTCAGCGAGGTAATGCAAAGACATTGGCAATCTGCCGCTGAGGGATGGGTCTTGCGATACCAAATCACGGTTGCAGCAGGTAAATTCTGGTAGGAGCGGAATGCAAAACCTTCACGCATTAAATTTCTAGCACATCAAAAAAATATCCCAAGTGGTTCTCATAAATGGAGTTGGTAATTGTTGTATCTTCACAAGCCAGGCATGCTTTTCACAGTATTTATTTCGGCATGTCAAGGGGCAGCCTCAAAACACATCCAAGCATTATCGTAGCGTCCACAGCCATTTGAACAAGTGGCACCCGGTTACACATGCGCATTGATGTTCACTCGTTTAGTCCCGCCACTGGATAACCTCAACACGTGCAACATATCGCAATGTGAACACAACAATCCCTGTCTCGCATACTTTAAGTACGGCTTTAACCCCAGCGATCTAGGAGGCCGCCGTGGCCGGCTGCTTGTACGGAGCGTCGTCACTGCAGGTTGCTGCGTGCGCTCTGTGCTTGACTGTTGTGTATGGGGGGAAGCGTAGGCGTCAGAGCAGTTGGGTCCCGTTCTTCGGGTATATGGGGCACTTGGAATTCGTAGACCGCAGCTAGCTCTTTGTCCGGTTCCAGACACGAGTGGCGCAAATGATCGGAATGTATGTACATATCGCACACGATTTCCTGCCAACAATAAGTAGGCGCACGCCGATTGGACCTGCAACACATTACCCGGCAGCCTATTTACCGTCTCACCTCGCACTGATCGTACAAGTACGCAGTCATTCACAGGAAAAGAACGAAAAAAAAATGTCACAGTTCCGCCCTAAGGGCGAAGCAATGAATGCGATAGCAACACAGCAATGTCATACGAAGTAAGGTGAGCGGCTTTGGTAGCATTGTGAATTGTAGTAAACATGAGCTGATTAAGTAAGCAGGTGTGCTGCGCCGTAAGTAGACCGACATGAAGAGAGACTCGATGACCACGAGAAGGCGCGTGTGAAACGGTGGTGTTGATGAGAAGCGCTTCCCGTGGGCAGCGCGTGCGAAGGGCACACCTGTAGCGCTGCACTGCCGATCCGGGCAGCATTGCATGTGTAGCGTGCGTTGGAAAATGTGGCCCGACTATTACTAACTCAATGAACAAGCGTGGTGTGAGCGCGCACAAACAAACACGAATAGATCACACTGAATGACTGCAGACAACGACTGTCAAAACGCTGGCAGCAAGCATACGCCGCAGCGGGCGAAGGTACGTGTGGTCTATCGCTTCAACTGAAACTGAACGGCGAATGCACGGCGCATAAAGGTCAGAGCCGTGTGGAGATAAGAGACGGTGCGGACGAGCGACGAGCACGGTTGTTGGCAGAGTAGAAGTGCGCCACCCCCCCTCCCCCCCGCTCCCTCCGGCGCTGGCTTCCTGCTTCCTTGCTTGCGCGTGGGAGATGAGTGCGTTCGCTCTCCGTGATTGCGCGCGTCCCCGCACGCTTCCGCTCAGGCATACGGCGCGCGGTGAAGATTTTATCTATAGGGAACCTGACGGCGACGGCGACGCCGACGGCAGAAATCCGGTTGAAGTGTCCATATAATTGCTATCGCAATAAAACAGGCGAGGCTTTCCGGTGGATGTTTTCACATCTGGTCGTATTAATCATAAGCGGGCCCTCAGTTTGCGCCGCAGAAACGATTCTGCTGGTGATTTCCCCTTGAAAGTATGCGGCGTCGAGCGGTACGAGAACGAGAAGTTATCTAGGCGGCGCTGCAGTGGTCTGGCCGTTCCTTTTATTTAATCATCCGTGAGGTGCTTGAGGAGATCCTTCTTAGTTGTTTGCACGGCTGGCTCGGCCGCACTGTTAGATTGTGGATGATACGGTGTCGTGAGCGTGTGTTCAATGCCATTAAATTGGAGGAAAGTTTGAAGCTCAGCTGCGCGGAACTGAGGCCACTTCCACAGGCAACGTGTGCGAAGCGAAACAAGGAACGTACAACCTCGACTGTTTTTGTAGCTGCTGTCGACTGCATAATTTTCACCTAAAACCAGATTGAAAACGCGTCTACTGCAATAAGAAACATTTGCGATTCCTTTTGTGCAAAATTTAAGTGGACTCTTCGCCATGGGTTTTCGCACATCTTCCATGAAAACAAAGGAGCTGGTGGTGTGGCGGGAAAGACTGCCTGGCTGATGCTGCACTTGCGCACAGCCTCTTCAAGGGCATCATCGATACCAGACCCCCAGACCACTGACCGTGCTACAGCCTTCTGTTTCGTTATTGCTAGGTGTTGCTAATGTAGAAGCTCTAGGACTACCGTCTTCAAGTTTTCGAGAACGCCAACTCGGTTAGCCCAAACAATACAGCCCTCGTCAATAGTGAGCTCCAAACAGCGAAACCAAAATGGCTGTCATTCATCGTTAAAGACTTTTGGCCAACCGTGCCCTATCATATTTTGCCGAACTCGGGGCAAACTGTCGCGCCCTGTTGCAAATTCAATGTCTGGTGATCAGTGAAAAATCTGACACCGGAGAAACAACAAATCGTGTCCTCTTCCTGTTCTACCTCCGACAGTGGCAGTCGTGACAAAGCATCAGCATGAGTGATGGCCGTAGCCGGCTTAGCTTATTTTTTTATAGTCTGCCAAAAAATGTCAGTCAGCTGTGCACGCACCATGGCGGTTGCCACGGCCCCGCAGTGTCGGTGCGCGTCGAACAGCACCCCACTGGTTGGTGGTTTACTAAAACTTTAAATGCCCTGCCATAGGGATATTTGCGGAATTTTTCGCTCCAAAGACGACGCTGAGTGCCTCTTTTTATATTTGTCCGTAGTTACGCTCGGACACTGATAGCGATCTTAACGCGAACGAAATAGGCTTCTCTTCGCCATTGACTATATGCGACAGTACCGCTCCTAAGCCATACTCGGAAGCAGCACACGTCACACGGAACTTCTTTCGCCACATCATATATATCAAGCACACTTTCATCCATCAACAACGTTTTACACTTACTGAAAGCATCGTTGCATTGACGGGACCAGTACCACGTGGTCTCCTTGCAAAGCAACTTACGCCGAGGCTCCAATACCGTAGCTACAGTTGGCAAGAATATTGCGTTAAAATTAACCAAGCCCAAAAAAGGCCTTTAGTTGCGTTATATTTTCAGACTTGGGCGCAATCTTTATGGCCTATGGCCCTTACCTGGACGCTATCGACCCATTGCTATCCTTCGTTCCCCAAATATGTTACTCTTTGGTGCAGCAATTTGCACTTTTCCGCATTGTCCTTGATACCGTGTTGGCTCAGGCGCATGGGTACTTTCACTGCACTGATCGTAGCTGCCTCCCGCTATGATGACATCGTCAAGATAGCAGGCCATGCCCTGAAATCCGCACAGGATCTAGTCCATCACAGACTGAAATGCGGCCGGTGCACAGGGTACACTATGAGGTAAGTGCCAGTACCGAAAGAGGCCCATATCCGTGTTGACTGTGAGCCGTTCCAGAGCGTGCTCATTTAATTCAAGTTGCAGATAAGCCTTACTCAGGTCAAAAACCGGAAACAGGACTCCGCCTTGCAAGATGGTGAAAATATCCTCAGGCAGAGCTAGATGGTAATGGTCAACTTCTGCGAAAGGATTGACGGTGACTAATCACTGCACAGTCGAATCGCATTATTCTCTTTAGGTACTCTCTCTAGTGGGCTCGCCCAGGTACTATGCTTCACATGGTACACAATGTCTGCTTTTCCTTATTAAGCAATCCTTGTTCTACCTGCTCGCGTGAAGCGTATGACACTGGTCTCGCTTGAAAAGCCACTGTTCTGAAAAAAAAACGGGAGTCTTGCCTTCCTGAAGCGCAATGCTAGCTTTAAACCCTTTGATGGCATGGTAACCTGGTTGAAATACCTTACGGCATTTATCAGTGAGATGTGCTTCTCACGGACATTTTTCACCTGTATTACATGCGGCCCGTCGAATTTTATTTTCATTAGCCACTCCCGACCTAATAATGTTATCATTCGGGCCCCTGTGGTACCCTTAGCAATCACCAGTGGCAAACGAACACGCTAGTCATATTTTACATGGCCATGAACGATACCTTTAACAACGACAGGCGTGTCATTGTAAGTAAGTAGTCTGACATCTGAGTCCCTGAAACTTGCGTCGGGAAACAGTCTGCTTCACACATTACTGATGCACTGCGCCTATATCAAGCTTCATCGCAATGTCTTTTCCATTTACGAGCCAATATAATACAATGGCAGGCGTGCCAGACCTTCGCTCTTTGCGACACAGACTTAACAATTCATCATGCGCTGCGCCCTTCTCTATTAAATGAATAGCCCTTGTCTTCCTCATTTTGCCTACGTGTCCTTCTTACGTTTAAAAGACTTGATTAATGAAACGGCAACTTACAGGAAAGTGTCGCCCACCGCTGCGATGACACATCTTAGTCTCTAGTGGAACGGCTGTTGATGCACTTTTCGGCGTGGCAGTACTGGCGTAGTCCGCACTGTATGCTTGCCGCTGCCACGTTGTTTCCTTATGCTAGTGAACGCCGCTCTCGACTGTTCTCTTCGATGCGAGCTTCGTCACCATTTCCCGAGTGCCTCTGGTAGCCGATTCCATGGCTGCTACAATACGGTAGGTGCGGTCCCAGGTTAATTCGGCGTCAGGCGTAGCCAGATGGCGGCAGCGTACGGCGTCGGAACATAATCGAGCGATGAGACGATCTAGTAGGACTTGCTCCAGAAATGCACAAAAATTCACATGTTGCCGCCAATTTCTTGAGTCCTACTATGCAGTCGTTCATGTTTCCGGATTGCTTTTGTTTTCTTTGGTTGAAACAATGTCCTTCCGTGACCACGGAGCTTTTCGGGGTGTGTAGCTTTTTCAGAGTGGTCATGACAACGTCATACGTCTCCTGGGTAGGCGTCTTCGGCCAAAGTAGGCTCCTGAGCGTGACGTGTGCTTTCTCTCCGATGGATGTCAAAAGCACTTGCAACTTCTTGTCCTCTGCGGTGTCGTTCGCCGCGAAAAAGCACTCGAGATACTCGAAGAAAACGTCACAGTTCCCGCTGTCCGGATCGAACTCTGGAAGCTTGCCGAGAATGGCGCCACTGGTAGCTTCCGTCTTGGAGGCTTCTGTTAGGATCCCGCCCTCGTCGCCAGTCATGTTGTATGTTCAGAACAGAGACATGCTTTTCAAATGCTTTATTTCGGCAAGGCAAGGGGCTGCCTCAATTCACACTCAAACCTTATCGTAGCACACACGCCCAATTAAACAAGTGGCTCCCGTTTGACATGCGCATTGGTGTTCACTCGTTTATCCCCTCCGCTCGATAACCACAACACGTGTAACGTATCGCGATGTGAAGACAACGGTATTAAATGCTATTGCAATATTAAAACAAGAAGGAGCAAGCGCACTATTGTAAAGGCAGCACTATTGCACTCCTGTAAAGGCAGCTACTAAGGAGTTTTTTTCATTCCTGGAAGTATTACTCCAGAAATTGATTGGGTGTATATACTTGGCAATCTGATAGTAGGTGTTGCCTTAACGTTGTTTTTCATGGCGCCTTATGCCTTAAACATGCTGGTAAAAATTCAGTCATCCGCCTAGTTGCGTCTTTTACAGTCGCAGTGTGGCATTAGCAGCCTCATACCCCAATTATTGAAACATCCGTCACGATTAGTAACCTATACTGAGTGGTAATGTCACGGTCTTTGTACAAGGCCTGCACAACACTTATTCTTGCAATCTAGCTTTCCCGCGCTTGTTTCAGTAGCCTGCACTTATGATGATATTCATTGCGCGTTCTCTCATTTTTTTCGTGTTGGCTAATGATTACCATGAGGGTGATAAGCAGTATGATCTAAAAAGGACAGGTAACTTATAGTGTACTCTCTTAGCTTGTTGTCATGCCATCTCCTATGTTTATCACGCTGTTACACCTTAATTGTTACAAATCAATGTCCACTACCTCCAGGACACGTTTTACCAATTTCCTTCGGAAAAGTTAGGAAAAATAATGCATTTTATAGCAGTTGTACATTGCGAACATTCTGTCCTTTGCTAGTATGCATCAATGTTTGTAATATTCATCAGAGATATCGGTCTTCCACAAGAGATTTAGAAGACATATCAGATCAGAGAGCTGTGCTGGGCGTCCTAATACTAATAAATGCATAAATAATCTATTGCGTAAAGATACTTGTCCCCGTCAACCTTCTAATAAAATATTCAGCTGCACAGTAAGGCTGTGTAGCATGTTAGCATGTTCCTTCTCAGGTGTGTGCGACGGGTAGATTTTACATTCCGGCATAATCGCTGAACCAGAGAGAGGGAAAGGAGATATAGAAAGGCCAGGGGGTCAACCAAAGGCAGTTCTAGTTGGCTACCCAGCACGAGTGAAATGGCTAAGGGGACAGGCAGGAATAGAGGAATACAATGTAAGTAAACCCAATCTGCATTCAACCTTTGGCGCACAAGGTCAGCGTGCTTGTAAAGTATAACTGGGAAACTCTGCAGAAAAATACATTGAGCAGAACTTAGCACCGCTAACTCTCTAAGTACGTGATGGCATAATTAATTTGCGACGATTGTTAAGTCTCAACAGCAACGCACGCGTACATCAATAGAGACCTCGCACATTCATTTATCAATGCAATGTTTGGGATCTTTTGCAAACTTGCCATTTCGCGCACGTTGTAACGCGCTTGCATACGCTCCACGGCGCTCGAGTTTTCGGTGAGATACCTCCAAAGTGGGTGAAGTGTAGTTATATTGCTATAAAGAAATTGTTGACCGATGGTGGAATAGAAACTCTTACTTTCGGCACAGCAGCTCTGTGTTCTAACCATTAGACAACTATTGCATGAATTCATCTATCGTGCCAATGTCGGACATTAAAACGTCTGACACTTGTGTTACGCGCCAGTTTCTCCAATTTTTTTTGTGGGTACAGCTAGCGCTTTGTGAGACTGTGTTAGCCAGCGCTTGTTTTGGGATCAGGCCATATTTTTTTCATCACGCGAAAAGGTACAAATTGACCGAGTCCGCGAATGATGCGGTCATATTACAAATATTTTTTTAAACGCAGCTCTTAGGCGCCCGTTCCTGCGGCAAGCGTCACCCTCGTAACCGAGTGAACGAGCACTGCGAAGGATGAAAGTGAACAAGACGGCGATAGCCAAGAGACCGCGAGGAGCAAAGTGGAGAAGGAGGGCATGGCAAAAGCCTGAGAAGAAAAGCCTAGTGCCGCGCTAAACAGACTCTGCGGCGACGATGGCTACGAGATGGCGCCAGAGTAGCGCGCGTCGTCTGTATGGAAGCAAAAGCGCTGCATGAGTGGAGGTCCGTCTGCCGCGACTGCTTTGAATCTCGCCCATGCGTCACCCACGCGCTGCCTCTCGCGTTCTCCCGATTAGCGAGCCAGTCGCGCCACGCTTCATTTCGTTTGCAATGTGCCGCACGAGACAGATTTTCCGCGTCAGCCTTTATATGGCGGAATGATAGAGCTGCGCTCAAAGTGCGCATCGGGAAGTATCGCATTCATCGGTGATTTCTTTTTCCCCTCTTCAACAGTTCCAAAAGAAAATTTTGGCGATTGAGCGGTAAATGCAAGGGAAATGCGTCAGCATTACGCCGCACGTCTGTGAGGTTCCGGATCCATAATTTAAACTGCGTTCACCACATTCTAGTGTTATAGAGGAGCTCATTCGGTACATGTCCTGCGTTTTCAAAGAGCGAAGTGCAGCTGACGGTGGTTAGGAAGAGAACTTCATATATAAATATATACTTTCTCGCAATCCTAATGCTCATGCATTAAAAAAGTACCAAAACTTCGGCAAAGTCATTAGGAGTGTTCGTTCGAGCAAACACCAGTAACTAGACCTTTAATCCCACCATATCAGATGTCTGTAATGCAGCATCAAGAAAAAGGAGAAGGATGTAGAGTTCTGCCGTTTTCAGAGACACAGTGAATAAATAAAATGCACTGTCTAGCTCTTCGAAATACTTGCGGACCTGCAAGTTCCTTGCGGGTCCAATTTGCCGACAGCCCATTCTCATGGCAAACAACAACGAGAAAAATATCTGGCGATAAAATTGGAAACTAAAAGTCAGCTGGAATTGACGGGAACCCAGTGCACGGCAAACAATGCACGCTCTAATACGCAGTGAACATGCCAGGTAAAAGCACCCGAAGGACGCTATCGTGAAACTGTAACGCGCAGCTCGCAGTCGCTGAGTGCCACTACATTTACCGTGCAGTTCAGATTGAAGATTCTTACTGTGTCTGCACGGAAAAAAGAAACCCATTGCGAACCGTGCGGCTCCTGTAAATTTACACAATGATCGCCGTTTTTCATGCTACTTTAATGGGCCAAACACGGCCGCATGTCTCGCATCATTAGGAATATTTTCCTTTTTATGAAAGCCTTCAAGCCTTATATATGCTCAAAATCAGTACAATTCATACGGGAAAACTGGAGGAACAGTAGTTAGACTGACGGGATTGCCAACGGGCCGCCGTCTTTTTTAACGAAAGCTAGTCCGACGTTAGCGGTTTGATCCCGTGGTCATTATCGGTAGTTGAGGAGAGAATTTCTGGAGTACGTGTACTTGATTGCTTCACTTTCTCGAGTTCTACGTGATGATGTTCACCTTTTACGGAGAATAGCAGTTCGCTACTGAATTGCCACGCACGAGAGCTCAGCTGGTTCAAACGAAAAGGAGGAAACGGGGAAACCGCGCTTGTCTTTTCCTGGTTATTTTCTCTTTGCCGATGCTTTTGTTGTTTGAATATAAAACGGAGTGGGTGGACTCAATTTCTGCAGACTCTTCACATCATTATGAACAAACAAACATGTTTTATCTTCTAAGTGATGTCTAAAGTGCCATTGTCTATAGGTTTGCAGCTAAAAACATTATTTCGAGTGTTTCCTTAAAAATAAAAAAGTTCGGCTATCCGAGGAGCTATTTGGCCTGTAGGATTTTTTTTTGTTTTTTTTTTCAGTATTCTCCAACACTTTCCAACGCATCACTGTGATTGGATGATCGGCCGGTGTCCATCCAGGCACTACTCGAAGACAGCTTCCATCGCTTTTTGCCCACAAGGCACTGAAAGCACTTTTATGCTTCTGGAAGGTGACTGGCCCGTGTCGACGTCTTTCTTACGTCTCTCTTCTTTCGATTCCACGTTACCCTTTTCCAGCGTAGGGAAGCTAACCAGAAATTTTTGTGGTTATTATGCCTTCCATCCCCTTTTTTTTCACTTTCTCTCTACCCTGTTTAGGGTTACATTTCAAGAGTAGTATAACAAGTACCGTTGACCTTAAATGGTATGAAATTTGCTTCAAGTCAAGATTTTTTTCCTAGAATGCAAAAAAAAATACATCATTGCATTTTCCAGTAAATTATACCTAGAGGTAGACAGCCTTATCCAAACAGTTTGGAATTCACAATCACCACAAATATTTCTACTGTTCATTAAGGTGATAGAGTTTTCGCAAATTTTCCAGCACTAAGACTGAAATCTATCGTGCGCTATAATTTGCGCTAAACAATTCCGGTAGCTTGAGAGCGATTTCTGAACCACCATCAGGAAAATGACGCCCCTTAAAGACAGCCGGCACTACATCGACACAGGTACTTTGGTCCCGGGTCTAATTCAATCCAGGGATAATTGTTGGTACACGTAAAAAAAATCCTGGGCTACATCTTGTGCAGTCGGAAAAATTGCGGACTGCATCAATTGTGACCCACGTATCCATCGCAGGTGGTTTCAGGGTATTTACCAAACTCGCCAGTTGCGACTCCCTTTCAGGACGTTAAAATTAAAACGCCAACGCTCTGCAGCTATAGGTGAAGCAAGGGACTTCAAGTGATTATCCATGGGAGCCTAAACACACAAGAATAAAGGAAGTTAGGGCTGGTGACGACTGATGAGGCTACTGGTGACAAGCCCACGTCGCGGGTAGCTCCCACTAATTATCACACTAATTAGGTTAGGCCAACTCGACGCGCCGGTCAAGCTGCTTATCCGTACTTGGATTTCTTTTCTTTTTTCTTGTGCGTGTTCGTATGTGTTCTTTAAGGCGAATCATTGGCAAACTTTGCTTTTTGTATCCTTTTTGGTGGGTGCATGTGTCTGAACTATGGGGCATTCGTACACAGTTTACGTCTTCGTATGCCTCTTCGTACGCAGTTTACGTCTTCGTATTACTTAGCATCGAGCATGAAAACAGTATTTCCTTCATGATGGAAAATGGAAATTGCCGTACTTTGGACCTGACTTGGTTGACTGAATGTCCGTCGAGCCTTGTTAAACTTGAAATTTAACAGCATTGTTCTTGTATTCGGCATTACAGAAACCACTTTTTACCTTCACTGATAGTAAATATTATGCCAGGGTGTATATGAGGTATATTATGCCAGGCTGTGTAAAAATCAAGTGAGCGTCATGGTTGCACAAGGGCGAAGAAGGGGGTTCTTTTACCAAATGTTCCATCAATAATTGCGAAAACTTGCCCATATCTGTAAGCGACAGGTCTACAAATTCCGCCGCCGTTTTTGTTCTCTTTTCCACGGCATCTTGCGGTGCCGTGTGTGTACAATGCATTCGCTGTCATCTTTTTGAAGGATTCATTATGACGATGGTTCGCGTAATGAGCGTGGATAGACACTGTGCGTCGAACGCAATAGGAGAGGCGAGAAATCTCAACACCCAATACTAGATATTCAGTATGATTTACGCAATAGCTGCGCTCAACCAAATTGAGTCCACTGCGAGATTAAAATTAGTAGTCTGCGAATACTCGAATATCACCGAATCGAATCAAATGGTGACCATCGAATGCGATTCACGAATCATAACTCTACGATTCGATTTCTCGAATGTTTGACATATTCGGTGTATACAGACCCGCGCACTTTCGCGTGCCCCGGGTACTTCCTCGAGCTCGATGCAACCCTAGCGAGCGTGGCACTTCGTTTTAGAGACAAAATGAGCGCCGAGGGCGCGGAGGACGCGCCGTCCCTGCTGACGCGGCCGTCGAGCGCTCTCCGACGTCGACCCGATATGGGAATCGCACACAGAGCGCGGCACCGCGTCGGCGTGGGCCGCGTCTGCCTGTACAAGGTTTGGCCGGGTCGACAGGACCAATCGAAATGATAACGAGACGTGGACATTAGGAAAAGCAACAAAGGCGTCACGTAATTAGGCGAAGAGCGGAAGCATGTGCGATGATCGGGTCGATTAGCCGCCAATAGGCGAACAGACCGTGTTGGATACGCGACGACGAACTTCACGTCACCTCAATAGCCGTCTATTTAACCCGCAAGCGTTATCTTGGGAAACACATTACGTACGAACACATTAGCAGCAAGCATTCCGCGATGGCTTGCTGCCCGTTTCCACAACGGCCCTTTCGTGTTCCCGTTAATAAGAGTAGAGCGTACTGTATACCTTGATTTCTATGTGCCGAAGTCACTGATAGCTCGCTACATTCTTGTTATGCAATGCTAGCAGGCTCCGGAACATGTACAGCACCGTATTTTCTTGCCCAAAATTTGTAAGCACTAAATTCTGTCAAAGCTTTCCTGGTATTTCATTTGGTTTTCGTTCTTTTTTTCTTGATTCTATTTGATATTCGATTCGAAATCTACTGTTAGGTAATCGCGCACCCTTACGTAAAACTATTCGTTATTGAGCTGCGGTGGACATTATGTGTATACTATAATCACTAGGCTATGATGGCAACACTCTATGCGCTACAGCATACGAGTCGTTGCTTCGGCATGATGCTTCTGTGTATACAGCATACTGAACCATCATCGAATTTTGACCACTTAAAAAGTCATAGATGAGTTATTCTTCCGACCGCAGCGGCGCACAATTTAGGCGTGCCTCACCACATATCTTCCACAGTACAGTATACATATAATAATGTTTGTGACATGCAACAGTTGCAAATATAAAGCAAAGCTTTTATACATGTTACAATAGTGAATGAGTTTTATTGCAAATGTATTCCACTGTGGCCTATGCTTAGGTTAGCAAAAAAGAAATGCCCTAGGAAAGGATTCGGGTTGAACCCAAGAGTTTGTGTTTTACACAACATGAGAAACGTTTTGCGATCTCAAAAAGCTTACTGCGTCATAAAAATAACTGTTGGCGCCTTTCTAATGCGTATAGAAAATCCAATCTAGGTCAATCATTCCTGCATTCTGCTCGAAATGAGTGCATTAACGAGTGAAGTTTCCTATACGACACGCTGCAGCAAGCTGGTGGCCGGAAGATCGAACGCGAAGACAACTTGTGCAGAAACCGTCTGCTTATGGGCCGTGCTAACAGCAGCCTCCTGATAAATGGTCTCATCGGATTCAGACTGGCATCTAGAAGAGCAGAAGGAAGGAGAAAGTGACAGCAAATCTCCCACAATAAAGTTCTCGGCACTCTTACGCGCTCAGTTATTAGCGAGCCGGAGTACCACGAGCCCGCCACGTAGGCTGTGACTAATGACCGTCGGAGTCAGAAAAGTTCGCTGCTGTCTAGTTCTATAGCAAGGAAGTTGCTTCCTCGGGAAGCACATGGTACGTTTCCGAAAATAAAAGTGCGCTTTATACTCCCGACATGACGATTACCCGCATTATCGTGTTTTTGAGATGCAACTTATATTCGGTCTTACGACCAGAAGCCTAGCTTAAGCTTAACCATAGATCGTAATATATATTACAGACGCGGCTGCGGCACGTCCAGGCGCATTTATTTAATTACAAGTCATTCGGTGTTGTTCCTCTCTTTATAATAATGATAATAGTGCAGCATTCAGATACCCAAAGGAAAATTAAGTTTGTAGAGATTGTACACCACACGTGGAAAGTTATCGTATCATAATAACATCTCGTTTCCACTGAAAAATGTTTTAAATAAAGCGATTCTTTTTTCCGCGTACTTTTCGTTTCCTCAATACCTGCTAAACCGGAAGGTGGATTCTAGGGACGACGGTAGCTGCTATAGAATCTACTCTAACCAACTGGATTTCCGAATGCCATATCATTGGGCTTTGTTTATTGCGAAAATGCAAGTGCAGCAGCAAGCACGGCAGACATAAAACAATGAGAAACACTTAAATATTTTTTTCCAGAGCCTTTACCAGACTTTCTTTCTGCTAGTGACATATGCAATGAAAGTTTGCTCACGTTACTGCAAGCATGCTGTAACACAACAAGATTTTGAAGCTCGTTTGGTATTGACTAAGGCACCTATCATTCCAATGCTGCTTGACTTCAGCGAGATGGAGGCGCTGCCAAAAAACACTTACAAGCTCAAAAACTAGGATTTGAAACTTTCCTACATTTTTGTTTTATTACAGATCGCGAAAAGTTATGGGACCCTTTGGTTGAGCGAAGGACGCAGCGGGATCGGTTGTTAAGGTCAGTTTTGACCATTTGCTCATTGATAACGTTCGTTAAAAGAGGGACGGTGCCTCAAACAGTTTAGTAACGCAAGAACACCCATGTAGCGTGCATTTGGTGCACGTTAAAGAAAGAAGAATTCTATACTGACCTGTACTGAGGAATAGACTCCAAATAGACTCGCAGAGCAGAATAGACTCCCAGACCATAGACTCCCAGAGAATAGACTCGCAGAGCAGCCAAGCTACTTTCATTCGAAGCTGTGATGAACAGGATACTGAGGCTCCTTCTATAACTAGTGATGGAGTTAGAAGTGCGTTGCATGATATGACCAGGGGAAAACCTGCTTCAGAAGATGGAATAACAGTCCATTTATTCAAAGATGAAGAAGATATCAGGCTTGAAAAGCTTGCGGCCCTTTATACGCAATGCCTTACGACTTCAAGCGTACCAGAAAGCTGGAACAACGCCAACATTATACTCATGCACAAGAAGGGAAACGTTAAAGAATTAAATAAATATAGACCCATTAGCTTGCTTTCAGTATTGAATAAAATATTCACCAAGGTAATTTTAAATAGAATCATGGCAACACTTGATTTCAGCCAACCAAGAGAACAAGCTGGCATCATTCAGGAAGAGATATTCTACGATCGATCATGTCCATGTCATCAATCACGTAATAGAGAAATCTGCGGAGTACAATCAACCTCTCTATATGGCTTTTATAGATTATGAAAAAGCATTTGATTCAGTAGAGATATCAGAGGCATTGCGTTATCAAGGAGTACAGGAGGCATACGTGAATATCTTGGCAAGTATCTAAAAGTATTCGGCAGCTACCTTCGTTCTCCACAAGATAAGTCGAAAGTTAGCTATCAAGAAATCGGTCAGACGAGAAGACACAATCTCTCCAATGCTATTCACGGCATGCTTAGAAGAAGTATTCAAGCTCTTGGAATGGGAAGGCTTAGGAGTGAGGATCAACGGCGAATATCTCCGCAACCTTGGTTTGCAGATTATATTGGAGACAGCAGGAGACAGGAGATATTGGAGAAGCAGGAGACATATGCAGAAGAGAAAGATAATGTTAAATCATTAGTTTCTCACTATAACACCTAGAGGGTAAACTAGCGCCACCGTCTATGCGAGTTTCTTAAAGGGCACCGTGCCCTCATGGGAATGATGGGATATGTGTCTGCGAAGCTTGTGTTGGCTGGTGTTGAACGAGGCTTCGTCTAAAACGTGGATATGGCTACACGATTATTGCATTATTAAAGTAAAATCTACATAAAAGGCTTTCACTCACCCATATTACATCTCTCAATAAAGTTTGCTCACCTACAATGCAGATTCAAGTGAGGAAAGGCAAGAACACACGACAAGCTGTTCCAAAGCGAGCTATAATCTTGTCGTCTGCCCTCCAACTTTAGCGGCCAGCTGATACTTTTTACGTTTCATGTAATTGTGCATCCAATAGTAAGTCCTCAAAATAAATCTAACATGTTTTGTGTAATAATAAAACTAAAGCAGTTTTTACGTGCTGTTTTAGCAGAAAATGAATCATTGTGACAGAAGGAACGGTGCTAGCAAGGCGCGTGTTCAAGGCGTTCTAGCTCTCCAAGAACGATGCCAATCCGAAGTCATAATATACTGGCATTCCCATGGATACCACAGCGCAGCAGCGCCAGTTTTCCCTCTGGGTAATATAGTGATAAACTGTATGTGTTAAATAGCCTGGCAAGGGAACAAGAATTCAGGATCGCCAGTGAGCCTCTAGAGTTTGTAAAGGAGTACGTTTATCTAGGTCAGTTACTCACTGGGGACCCTGATCATGAGAAATAAATTTACAGAAGAATAAAATTGGGTGGAGTGCATACGGCAGGCATTACCAAATCCTGACTGCGAGCTTACCACTGTCGTTGAAAATAAAAGTGTACAATCATTGCATTCAACCAGTGCTAACATATGGGGCAGAAACTTGGAGGTTAACAAAGAAGCTCGAGGAGAAGTTAAGGACCGCACAAAGAGCGATAGAACGAAAAATGTTAGGCCTAACGTTAAGAGACAGGAAGAGAGCGCTGTGGATGAGAGAGCAAACGGAGATAGTCGATCTTCTAGTTGACATTAAGAGGAAAAAATGGAGCTGGGCAGGCCATGCAATGAGTACGATGGATAACCAGTGACCCATTACAGTTACAGAATGGCTACCAAGAGAAGGCTACCAAGAGAAGCGCAGTCGAGGACGGAAAAAACTTGGGTGGGGTGATGAAGTTAGGAAATTTGCAGGTGCAAGTTGGAATCAGCTAGCGCAAGACAGGGGTAATTGGAGATCACAGGGAGATCCCTTCGTCCAGCAGTGGGCATAAATATAGGTTAATGATAATGATGACACGCCAACACGACGATCTCATTTTGAGGCACGCCGTAGTGGGGTACTCCGGATTATTTTGGACCACCTGGGGTTCTTTAGCGTGCACCCAAATCTTAGTACACAGGTGTTTTCGCATTTCGCCTTCATTTAAATGTGGCCGCCGTGGCTAACATTTGATCCTGCGAGCTCGTGCTTAGCAGCCCAATACCATAGTCACTAAGAAACCACGACGGGTGTCTTTTTTTCTTTTTAACAGCGAAGCAGTTGAAGCTGGAGGCAGTCCGGTGGTGTACACCCGAAATGTGGGCTGATCCTGGAGGTCGTGCTGGAAGGGTCCAAGCGCAATGGGACATACCTCTGTGAACTAGCGAATCTGTTTAAATTCGAGGATGGTCTTTCGAGTATACGCCGAAAAACCTCCGTTTGGCGATTACGTCACCATGCGTCACCTAGCAACGTTTCGGCCCCACTGCGCCGACCACACCGAACCTCGCCACAGCTGCGTGAGCCGTGACGTCATCGTGCGCGCCGTATCGCTTCGCCTTAGCTTTGCCGAGCCATGACGTCACTGCGCCGTGCGGAGGGCTTGCCGCGGCTGCGCAGAGGCAGAGCTAAGCCGTGGCGTTACTGAGCCGGCCGACGGGATATATGGCTCTGCGTCGCCGCCGTGGCGATACAAAAGCCCCGCCGTCTCCGCGCGGAGCACATCGTCGCGAAGTTGGGGAGGCCGACGAAGAGGAAGCGCGGCGCGAAAGCCGCCGCGCCACTACTCGGGAGCGAGTGAGAAGATTTCAGTCCGATCCCGAGCATCGCACCGCCGAAGCGGCGCGAAACGTCGGTGATTTGCAGAAGATCCGCACTTACGAGCCGGCGAAACCTGGCAAAAACGTTTGAGTGTTCAGATACTTTAATGACCGAGTGTTCGTTGCTCCTTGGGCTGTCGATAATTCCGGAGTGACCTTGTGCAAAACGTGGACAAGTCTCGAAGCATAACCTCGTAAAAACTTGACCAAACCGAGATAAACCTAGGCGGGGTCGTCAGCTTCGCTGTTTGCCCAGTCTTCGCACCACTAGTGTGAAGCTGCCCCTAATTTTTTCTTATGCACTTAAGAGTAGACGTCATTCATTAATTTCGCGGTGTTAAAAGTCCGTTTTCTTCTGCTTTTTTTCCATTGAACAACAGTAGTAGAGGATGTAAGAGTGCCAGAAACAGTGTCTGCCAATTTTACAAATAATATTTCATGGTCATTTTCACTGGGATCGGCTCCCAGTTAGTACAAGCAATAATTTCGTTAAATAGGGATGAGTAAGTGGTTCATTGGACAGTGTAAATCATGCTGATTATTTTAAATTCCTAATTGAAAAACGACAGGATAGTTATGAGTTATTGAAATCCTAATGAAACAAGCATCCAGGGGAGTTACTCAGTTTGATAACATGTGGGCTATAACAGTTCCTTGTCCGTTATTTGTGCATCAGGTAGGAACAATAATCAAACATTCCTAACCGTAATGATTTCCTTTTGTTAAAAGAAACACTATACTTACGTATATATATCATATGTTCTCCTTATGTCTAAACAAATCATTATAAATATAATATAGGGCAGGGATTAAGAAAAATTATGACCGGAAGCTTACCGCTATTGTTGAAAAGCAATAAGTTAGGCCTAACGTTAAGAAACATGAAAAAAATGTGGTTGATCCCTCTTATATAGGAATCGGTATAGAACACGAAAGTGAAACGTGTCTTCACAGAAGTAGTGTAATGTTTATTGCACATTGATATATAATGTCTATTGGTGTTTTGTGGCTAAAGCGCCCTTAGGCGTTGATGCACCCACGCTGACGCCTGGTGGCACGTCTCCTCCATCACGACTACCAACGTCGATGACCATGAGCAACCGTCGTGCATATGGAAGCTGCACTACGCTGCACACGCTAGCACAACGCGAAAGACGAAGCACGTAACTGACACACTAATACAACGCGCAAGACAAAGCACGTAACTGAATCGTCACCGAGTCAAATCAGCGCGTACAGCGCGTCGTAATTGCAGCCTCCGCGGTCAACTTCAGAAACATTTTCAGAGCTAATTGCGGAGGCCACGCTCCGCTGTGCTGAGTACGGTGAACGCCACCTAGTAGTGCTTCTGCGAGAACGGGTTGGTAGTGCTTCTTGATGCCAGCGTCCCTTCGAATGCTGGCATCGAGGCGTCGTAGTGCTGAGACCACCGAAGCGTTCACTGTCGGTGCGCGTTAGTGTCATAATGCAGTACTTCTCTTTTCTGCTCGTAGGCGGCGGCACCGCCCCGAGCAAGAGCGCGGGTACACGGAGGAGTGTTAGATATATAAGGCGCGTCTGTGTAGCTCTCTGAAAATGCGTTTGTGGCGCAATGGGTTAAACGCTCGGCGATCTATCGTCGCGGACCGAGAGGTCGTGGGTTCGATTTCCAAATTTTGCATGTTTGTGGAACTTTTTCTTCTGGTTTCTTTCTTTGTATTATGTTCGTGTATGTTCGTGTGACGTATTTCCGTGACGGAAATACGTCAGTGATGTCTTGGTGGACCCCGGCATAAAACACTTTCGTGTTAAAAAGTGGTATGAAGCAAACGGTTGTAGCCGATATTCTAATTGACTGGAAGAGGGGAAAAAAGGAGCTGGGCAGGCCTTGTAATACGTAGGGCAGATAAACAGTGGTCCCTTGCATAATGGGTACCAATTGAAGGGAAGAGAAGTAGAAGACATCACAAAATTAGTTGGTGTGACGAAATTAGAAGATTTTAAGGCAACTTGAAAATGATTGGCGCTTTTTCACTACGTAATGCAATGATGACTACGTGTTTCTTGGTTCTATGTGCATCCATGATCTGCCTGATACAATGGACCACTCCTACATTTTAAAATGTCTTTTTTTGGTTGATGTATTGTGTTCCTGCTTGAAATACTGTTATTGAAACCCCCTCCCCTTACACAATGCTCCATTCGTGGGGCCTGTAAGGTACTGTGAACGTAAATAAAAGAAAAATCAGCTAGTGCAAGACAGGTAAATATAATCGCTCGGTCAGGCCTTCGTCCTGCAGTGTGCATAAAAATACACTGATCATGATGATTTAAGACGGCTGCATATAGCCTATTTGTCAAATCTCACTATATGAACGTCTCTGTTACAGTGCGCTCTGCATGGCATAAAGGAAGCAAATCCCCAGCAAACAGCAGCGGCTTTGGCGCCGCCATGCATGATTCATACTGTTATTCTCTGGTCATAAACCTGTATAGGAAAACAAATCACAATTCAGAGTTTAAAAACATACGATAAACAATCAGATGCAACAACAAGAGCTACTGATGGATGCGGCATTTAGGATGAGTTATTTATGCTGGGTCATGCGAACGAAAAGGGATTTCATATTTTATGCAAACGTGGAGGTATTTTTCCTAATCTTCTTTCGATGGATCAAAACAAATAGTTTGGAGGAATGCGTTCACCTCACCACAATACAGGAAAATACCTTTGCAGTGTTCTGACACTATCAGTAAATAGGACATGAATGCAATAAAGATTGACATTATTAGGAGAATGCAAGCAAAATGGAAGCTTTATTTAACTCAAGCTAAGCACGTTGACATGAGGCTGCATAATTCAGTGACCTTGCAGAAACATGACAGGTGCTTCAATTTAGTGTGAAAGAGCAGGAAACGATTTCTCAAAGAGCAGGCAAAGATTTCTCAAACCCGCCGTGGTGGCTTAGTCAGCTAAGGCGTTGCGCTGCTGAGCATGAGATCGCGGGATCGAATCCCGGCCGCGGCGGCCGCATTTCGATGGAGGCGAAATGCAAAAACGCCCGTGTGCTTGCGTTGTAGTGCACGTTAAAGAACCCCAGGTGGTCAAAATTAATCCGGAGCCCTCCACTACGGCGTGCCTCATAATCAAAACTGGTTTTGGCACGTAAAACCCCAGAAAGAAGAAAGAAGATTTCTCAAGCTTCTCATTATGCATATTTGCATTCAGTTTATCTTCTTAAGCTCTATTTATTTCATGCATCGGATGTCTTAAACGTTTTTACACTACCTTAACCTAAAAGAAGATTAACATTTATTAACTTTTATTTTCATAATTTTATTGTCGAAGCGAATTGTGGCCAATGCGCGAGCAGTCATTTGATAGTCATTAGTGGCCTGGATATAGCTATATTGCGTCAGTTATTGAACGGACCTCCATAATGTCACGTGCTGGCAAAAGAAGTATTGTTTTTGCATGCTTTCATGAATAACGAAAGTACAATTTGGAGAAACCATCGTGAGGATGATTCGTACCTTCACTGGCAGTTAAACAACCACAGGTGGTCAAAATTAATCCGGAGCCCTCCACTACGGCGTGCCTCACAATCAGAACTGGTTTTGGCACGTAACACCCCAGACAGAAGAAGAAGAAACCTTCACTGATAGACACATTGCTTGACCTTAAATATTTTCATTTGTGTTCCACTCTTTGACGTAACTCATCAAGACACATAGCAAATTGAGTGTGCTAACTGAAACAAGTAACTTTCGCCGTAATTTTCAGGCCATGCGGCAAACACATTTCAAATGCTAGGGTAATGAAATTTCGGTGCCTTTTATTGCATCAGTGTGCAAGAATACTTCTGCAGACACCTACATAAGATTGTATTGAAAAAAGACATTAACATTTTCTTACGTAAGCAACAACGGAACAGTAAACTAGAGGAATTGTTAGGGCGGCAGAATGCTATGCTGCTATTTTGCAGCATACCATCTGCTGCAAAATAATATTATTGCAAGTCCGTTACTTTTGTTTGTGCGTTAACATTCATAATAAACAACATGACACGTAGGGGCATTCCCAGACGTCCCTCTTCGCTGTGGCATTCCATAGTCGTAGCAGTAATTTGTTTCCTCACTTGTGTACGCACCTTAACGTGTTGCTATGGCTGGCTATGCTTATAGCATACAATGAGGTAGTCGCAAATTGTTTCGCATCGCATTACCAGTGCCACTGAGCGGAGACTTCGATCGACTACATGACGCAGACACTAAGGAATTTCATATCCTGCAATCGCTCTTTGGCAGTCAACGCGGTATGAGGGGGAGGTAACTATAAAACAGCCTGGTATATAGAGATATAGATAAAAAAGAAACTAAATATCATTCCCCTAAAACATACTACAAAAAAGGAGCATGCGATAGATAGCTCAGATTCCTTGCAAGGAGTATTTCTGCCGATATACGTGTTCGTCTTCAAGAATTGCTGCTTTAGGAGCAGGTAGGGAAATGTGCCGTAGCAAGGCTCATACCAAAGGCTTTGCTGAAGTCTCTATGGTGCGGGGCTGTGTTTGGGCACCATCTATCATTTTCAAGGTGAATAATGACTGCTCCCACCAGCATTGTGGTGCGACTTTGTGTATTTCTTGTTTATTCTTTTTTTCCTTTGTGATTAGGCGTACAACATACAAAAAAAATTCATGAGCCTTTACACTGTGAACGTGGATGA
Organism: Dermacentor silvarum; assembly: GCF_013339745.2. Taxonomy (NCBI): domain Eukaryota; kingdom Metazoa; phylum Arthropoda; class Arachnida; order Ixodida; family Ixodidae; genus Dermacentor; species Dermacentor silvarum. The sequence goes on along the minus strand of NC_051164.1, from coordinate 56,427,717 downwards.
CCAGCGAAAATGTTCAGCGGACGACATAGAGGTGATACAGAATTTTGAACAAAGGTACGAACATATTTATTGTCCTGATCGGTGGCCATCGTGACGATAGGCACTCAGACAAATTCGCATATCACCTCTGTTATTAAATCTGTGCGTCTCGTAACACAATGAATGGCTCATGCCACCATATACGGGCCCTCCCCATTAGGACGACTAAAGAGAAGTGAAATTTTACGCTGTAATGATGAGCGGCAACAGAGCTAGCTGTGGAAGAAGACGACGATGACAAACGTGTAAACAGTGGCACGAGCGCGTTCGCATGGTTGCGCCAAGGGGTGCCAACGAGCCAGCTGTGGATGAAGATGAGGACGCTCGGCCCATTACTGATTATGATAGTTTTTTTCGCGCGGACGCCATGGCCTATCCATAGACAGCTTCGGTGTAAAAGCATCACACTATACGACACTACATGTAAGAGTAACTTGCCATCGCAAGAGAAATTTCTTGTGAGTAAACATCTCGTAGGAACATAAGACATACAATACTCTTGGCAGTTAAAACAAGACGTTTTATGCGGCTACAGCAACATCAAGTCGGCCTTCGCAAGTGAAACCTTTCTTAACATCTAAGAAGGTAGAGGAATGCATTGGAGTTATGCACATAATCTCCACCGTATTCAAACACATGCCCCCGGAGCATCGTCAGTAGCCTCGGCCTCACCTAGGCTATTCGTCCCTCAGCTGCCTGGACAAGCGTCTCATATGGATTCCATAATGATGGATGTGCCTTTGTAGGCTTCACTCCAGTACACAGAAGTATTGAAGTGAGATTATTATGCATGCGAAAAGAAAAATAACACAGGAAACAGACATAGGATTCAGGATAGCCAAGGGGCAGCGAGGGGACCAAAGATGGAACAAGCGCAGTCCATGAGTTGGGGTAATTGGGGCCGGAGTGTGTCGAGGGCGTTCGAACGCAAGACCTTATACACCTCCGGCACGCGGAGGCCTTGGCGAGCCCCCGACCCATGGAACAGTTGGGTTTCTAGGCTTTGGTGTTCCCGCAGCCCCTTTGGTGCTCTGGATGCATGGCCAAAGTATACTAAATAATTACACAATGTTTAGGCTTATTACTTGCACAAATTCTCACTTACCTTCACCGCAATACAATGTGTATGCTTTCCTGCAATGGATAGCTGTACTGCCGCGATATTATCATAAAATCCATAAAATAGATTAGCCGTTGTCTGAAAGAATAGCTTTCATTTCTCTCTTTTGTTAAGCTGAATTGCAGCTAAGACCTAGACATGGATGACGAGAAAGAAGACAGATGTATTTATGAGATTTCGTCTCTATTCTTGAGCCAAGGTAAAATGCGCACACTCTGGCAGCTTTGTCAAAACTCTGCAGGAACTAAAAAATACACGCGCTGCAACGATCGATTAAACCAGTTTTCCTGTGTTCGCAATGTTGGCTTTATAGCTCCTTTGACAAATTAGTACAGCAATAGAGATGGCGAGCAGGCTAGTTAGTACTTTGCCTTGGGAGATGAGAAGTTCTTATTAATGAAACATATGACTGTATAATTATTTGATTGGCTGATTGATCGCATAATTGAGCGAGTGTATGGCGAGGTTTAACGTCCCATACCAACTTCGGATGGTGAAAGACAGTGTGGTGGAGGGCTTTGAATGAATTCTGACCAACGAAAAGTTTGTTCAGCGTGCCACCAAAGTTCTTACGCTGCCATCACATAAGTGGACATCACGGGAAGGAATCGAGCCTCTGACTTCGTGCGCATCAGCTCAACGCTCCGGGCACTTAGCCAACGCCGAGCACAAAACAACTCTAAATGTTACGGATCTCTTCCACCGTTCCGTTGAATAAGAAACTTTCACACAACAGAACACATGGTGGATGGCGTATATGCTAATGTCTTCTGTAGACTCCAGTAGGTTCATGCACTAGAGATGTGCATGTAGAGGTGTGTAATCTTTTCGTGAAACACACACAGTGTACTGTCGTGTGAAATAGTTTCTCTAAATGCACGTTTGTTTGGAAGAAAGGCAGCAAGATTGTGCTCTGAAATCTGAGCGGGACAATTGCCTTCCACGCTATACTCTAGCACGAAGCTCAGAGTGGGTCTCACATTGGGTTTCTCAGAATTTTGGGTTCTATTGTATATTCGTGCTACAGTCGGTTGGATCACCCGCTAAGATTTCACGAACTTTCCTCCGCCTGGAAGCCTTCGGCTGAAGTAATGTGCTATGTTCTAGAAATTATGCCAATCACAATCATCGGCGCCTCCCATATTTTCAACACACTTCTCATGACAGTGCTATTATCATGACAGATGCCTGCCTACTGCCGCACCGATGCTTTCACGGACTACATCTGCTTTATTTCGATGTATCCGGGGATAATCAGCAAGCATGTAGAAGTTAAGCCGCAGGAACTACAGAGATGATGTGAACTTATTGCAAGGGTGCGTGCACAATGTCAAACACAATTCGCGATATCAACTCATTCATCTCGTGTTTGGTAAACACGGGTTCTACGCTTATTAATAAACTCTGGCGAGAAGTCTCCCCGAAGGAGCTTTCGCTGCACCAGCGTTTCCAACTACCGTAATATCCCTCAAGATATGTATGGCAAATCACTGGCCCGTGTTTAGACACAGTGTCAAGAGATAAGAGAGTGTCATGGTATTCAAGCTCAGGCGGCATATTTTGCCGGTACGCTCTTCCACAGAATTAATTACTCATTTGTGCGATATGCAAACATTTAATCCGGCCGTCATCGTTTCCATATTTATACTTAAAAAAAGAGACTGCCATTAGCGAAGTCTCAGCATCAACGGGCGTACGTCAATGCGATACGCACTTTAAGAGATTGTTTGTGTAAGAGCTCGTTGCGACACTGTTTACAAATAAGATTTCATTTTACGGTTGAGTTCATGCAACCGCGCCTAACTGTATTTCTACGTTGAGAATGTAACATGAAAAAACAAGGATTAATAGCACCGTTTAATGGAGATCGTAACTGCTATCCAATGATCGACAGTTTGCTCTATTGCAACAACCACGTCCTAGTTTCGCGAACAGGAGATTGCATCTCGAGTATAGAGAAATAGATCAGTCTTTTCTGGCATTTTATACAGCATGAAATCATGCAAACAATGTCTGTAATAAGCACTACGAAATATAGCCTGAAGTACCCTTGACAGCTATCGCAGAAAACTCAAGGCGGAAGAAATAAAACTTTCAACTTTCTAACTTCACTGGTTTATGATTCAGATATGGGACGCTGAGCATGTCTTTAGGCTTAACACGGTCAAAAGAGCAGTTGTCGCCTTTAAAAAGCTCAGGGGCCAGCCCTTGCCTGCACATTGTAGGGGCAGTGGGTGCCACCTGATAGCATAAAAAACAACGATTTTGTTGTGCGACAAGGTCCAGATAACGAGAGAAATTATGGAAGCATTATATATAGACGGAGAAGTGAAAAATGAATTATGAAACCATCTTTTGTCCTTAGATGGAACGAATGGTGGTTTTCCAAAGAGCATTTTTCCTTAACGTGTATCGTGCCTTAGTCAGGTCTTCCAGTGTTCACGCGTTTTTTCTTTGTTTGTTTTTGCACGCACGTGTTTGTTTTTCCCTACATGACAAGGATTACGTTTTGCTTTTTTTTTCGCTTGTTGTACCCGACGGATTCTGGCGTATCTGGGGTCTGGGTATCTTATAACGACTTTCAGAAAAATCTGGTTGTTTAGGTGATTCGTAGGGGCCGCATGAACATGAAAATGGTAGTGATCCCTGTCCATACTGTGAACACTTAGAAATAGGCAGCAGCTAAGCATAGAATAAAATATAGCATAATTACCGGCAAACATCGTGGAATGTGAGTGCCAGTGTCGCTGTCATCTTCTGCTGTACCGTCGCCAACTGCCATATAACTGAACTGCCACGCCCTCCACCAGATGGAACGAACGGCGCGATATTGAGATGGGTGAGAGCTGAGAGCCGCCGGCCGCGCAAGTGCGTTGCCCGTGCCTTGGGCATGGGTTTTGAAGAAGCTAATAGGCCTTATGTCTTACAGTAGCGTCAAAGAGCAACAAGAAAATGGAGTCAAGGAGTGCATCCCCGAGCGTGAAAGGATGAAAAAAAAAATGGGGTCAACCAAGTATTGACGTGAAACAGCACAAGATCGACGTAATTGCGCATAACATACCATGCGAATTAGATCTAGAAAAAATTACTAATCAATACGAAAAAGAGCGAGAAAGAGACAGAATAGATAGGTAAATCCATCATTTATGCTACTTTATATCAGCGATAACGTAAATATTCCATGTCGTACCAATTCTATTTTATGCGCAGGCGACAGGAACGTATTTATTCCTGATGTTGATTTACGTAAACTGCATAATAAAGTTAATGTATGGCTGGCAAAAGTAAACAGATGGTTACTAGCAAACAAACTTCAACTAAGCATTCGTAAAACAAAGTACTTGCTCTTCAAAGCCTTTCACACGCAACTTAACCCTCACTTTACACAATACCACTATTGAACACTCGACAACAATGCAATCTTTAGGCGCTTTATTTATTGAACATTTTTCATGGTCCCCACACATCTGATTTTCTGAGGAGAAATTTCTCTAGATCGACCGGTGTTTTAAACCAATTAAGGCATGATTTTCCTCTAGCAGCTCAGCGCCAAATTTATTACGCACTCGCGGATTCACGCGTAACATACTCCTCCTTAGTATGGTCACCAACGACAGAAACAAACATTGTCTTTATTTAACCTACAGAAACGTGCGGTCCTATAGCCAATGGTAACATTCAACTGTATAAAAATATTATTCATTCTCTCAAAAACTATAAGATCTCACCAATAAAGCAATTATACAAGTTCAGATTATTCTTAGCAATTCTTCGTTAACACCGCAGAGGCAATACTAAGTTTCAAAACAAATACCACATGAAACACACTCTATACCAACTAAGGAAACAACTGATATATACGAATGGAGGGTGCACTAACTACGGTACTCAATTAGTGTCCTCTGAAATTTAAAACCTTTCAAACCAGTACACTTTAGTACTAGATATACTACAATGTGGCGTTTCACCAATTAGATATAAACGAGAACATAAGGAAATTTACTAAACTGCTTAGGCACAGTACTTTTGTTATAATGCTGCCAAGAGTAACTTGTATTGAAATGTGTGGAATGTCGGTATATATTCAATGTATGCTACGTCTATATGGTATTGAAACATCTGTAAAATGCATTCTCTGTCTTGCTTTTCCCCGTTTTCTGCTTTCAGTGCTTACTGTAATTACCAGTGTACAACAGTTTGATTATCTTTGTGTTTACTACTACTTTAAAATGGAAGACTTGCGTTATGTTTATAATATTTCCCTGCTCTTCAACCTGTATCTCTTTTGCATGTTTCGCGACCTTCTTGTGTAGAGACGCTGTCGTTGCTGTGGTGGGGGCGTGACCAAGTTAGGCAATCTTAAAGCCGTATGTCTCTCTGAGCTGTCCTGAATAAAAGATGAAATGAACGATAACATTGAATATATTATTCGGATCACTTGAACCGCCATGTACGTCGACCTCGTCTTCTTTAGCGCCGGCGCTTGGTTGGCAATTTCTTTCTTTCTGCTAATGTTTGATTGTAGTGGCATCTTCATCTTCACGCATCATCATCAGCTATCATCGCGCAGCGCGTGCCTCACGTGGCTCGATTCCCGAGGAGATGAACGCGCCCTGTCTCTTTCTCGAGTGAGCTGGCCACCGTCGCTCCTATTCGCATTCCCCCCCAAAAAATGTAGGGATCACGGCACGGCTCGTTAGCCGCTATCGCGTCTTCCAACATTAATAGTTGTAAAAAATCACCAGCCCTTCCCCTGTGGAGAAAATGGGGGTAAGCGAAGCTTGTCGTGTGTGTACCTGACCATACTACTTCTCCTTCCCTTTCGTACTACGTGTCCTTCCCTTTTTTTCTACTTTTCCTTCCCTTTCGTGCAACTTTTCCGTCCGTTGCGTTGTACGATTCTCTGCTCGTCGCTGTTGTCGCTTGCGTTCGATGTGTGGAGTTTGCTCGGCGGCGTAGCTAGCAGTATTCGCCCACCATTGTCGCTTGCGGTTCTTCGAAAATAAATTGCTTCAAAATTAAACATGTCCGTCACGTAAAACAATGAATAGCTGATACCCCCCCCCTCCCCCTTTAAGTAATGGCTCGTACCCCGTGAAGGTGGCCTCCCCATTACGATGACAGAAGAGAAGTGAAATTCTACGCTGGAATGATGAGAGGCAACGCAGCCAACTGTGGAAGCAGACGATGACGATGAACGTGGGAGCAGTGGCGCAAACCCGTGCTGAGCACGAGCACTACCCGAGGGGCGCCAACGAGCCAGCTGCGGAAGAAGACGACGACGCTCGAGCCAATGGTGGTGATGATACCGCGTACGCGTACACCGACTCCAACACAAATTAGCCAATAAAGCTCCACCTAAAATGCGGAGTTCGTTGGGTTCTTGCCTTCTTTGTCCGTAAAAATTGTCGCGCTAGCTGCAGTTTGTATAAGTAACAAATAAAGTATAATTCAAAAACGACAAGGATGTCTCATCGATGAAACTCGTGATTGAAAGCATTCCTCGTTTTCTTTCGTCCACTTCTTTCGACACTTTTCCACGAGGAGAAAGTTTTTAAGGGACCAGTACGTTTATAAAAATAGAGCATTCCGAAAAACTATTCTACAAGAAAAGCCAGGAAGTCGCTAATAGAAATTTATAGCGGTGAGGTGTTTTCCGTCTTATTTAATTACACCGACGTACGGAAGTCACAACGCATCGCAAATTGTGGGCAAATGAATAGCTTAAATTAAACAGGAAAGAGAAACACTAAAGGGGGAAATCAGCTTATATAGTGGCGGTAATAGTTGATTGCCGAAGCAGAAAATGAATGTCAATGTTGAATTTTTGAATTTAGGACCCAAACTTCAGCGCAGCTACGTTAGTGTGACGTCTTGAATTTCAAAGTACTTTTTGGTACATTGGTGGTTATGGCTTAGTCAAAGATCCTCAAATTTAGCAGGCCTACTTTTTTTTCTTTTTTTAAAAAATAGTCATCCTGGACCAAACGCATTGCTGCACACCGGGGTGCCCAAGTGTGCCGTTTCATTCAGTTACCCTCGCTCTATGGCACCACAGTCCACACATGTGTGATTGGTCGAGGATACCATTAGAGACACGTCGTTCATCTTTACCTGCAAAATATTACCGATGTCCGAGCATAGCGGGAAATTCAAGGTGGCTTCATCATCCAACTGTCATTATTGTGCCTTTCCTGGCTTACCAAGCCTTTTACCAAACTTAGATTGACTTTGTTTGCAATTTTCTTTGAAGGGCAATTTTCTAATACAGCTCACATATTTTGTTTTCGCTTTTGTGTCGCTTTTAAGCGAGAACGTATACTGGAACTTCTTCCGCCGGTGAAGGAGGCATACGGGCAAATTCCGACGAAATTGGAATTTCCTCTCGTGCATCACAGAATGGATATTTGCGTTTCACGCACAGTTGTCCTGTTCCACGTAGCGTGAAATATTCTTATGCCACAGCAGGAAACAGGCGGGATCGAAATGCCGCAGCCTTCCCCCTTTCCGCAGTGTCATGGATCGGGCTACCAGCCATGCGCGCATCCATATTGCGCGCCAAAATTGGCCTCCGTTTAATTAGAACCCCCTCGGCTTTCTGGAAAACAGAGCTGGGATTCTTCACGCCGCAACTGTCGAACAGCAGCGAGTGTCATCCCGTATTTGTGCGATGCAAACATGACGCGAAACTGATGCCAGAAATGGAAATTAGGAAATTCCTGTTGGGCCTGGCTACTGGCTCTGCAGGATGACATCATCAGGCAGTGTCATTTCGAGCAGTGTTCCAACGGCCGTTGAAATGTATACGCTAGGGTACGTTGCAAAATATTCACGTCGCTTCCTATTGCAAGGTCTGAGCCTTGTGTCAAGTAATTCCTTCAAACATGTAATATCAATTTGTCTCCTCTCACTTTGGTGTAAGGGCCCGGCGTTATATATTTGCTCATGTTTTGCTCCATATTTTTAGTGCGAATCTGTTTATGGTTACGGTTCCATGGAATTTCCGTTTGCGTAAGCAACACCTCGGGTCCCGCGCGAACGCGTCCGTGCCACTGCTCGCGCGTTCGTCGTCGTCGTCTTCCATAGCTGGCCCATCGGCGTCCCTCGGATATGCATTTTGCGTAGATTAGTTATGAATAGGCGCGATTTTCAACATCAGTAGACTCCCAGGGAGATAATAAAGGTTTCTCAAAAGTTTGCCGCGGTGCGACAACGTTCGCACCACCCTCTCTTTGTCGGCGTTCCAAGCGCTTAATTGCGTATATAGTTTTTTTTCCTTCCGCTCTCTCGCGGTGGCGGTATATAAACAACCCGGAAAGACAAGTTGCCTTTCTACACTTTGAATTTCACTTCTCTTCTGTCGTAGCAACGGGGAAGCTGCGTTAGCCCGGACTCCCGTGGAGCAACGCGCCAGTGAAGAGCGACGGCGCGAACAGATGCGAGTGCAATCGGCACCTGCGGGCCGCAACCACCAGTTGTCCCACCGATCAAGGCAATAAATGTGCGTGCGTACCTTCAGTGACGATGACGACCGATCCAGACCCTAAATGTGTTAGCACCTTTGTTCAAACTTCTGTGTCATGTCGGTGTCGTGTGGTAAATAGCTTCGCTGGTCATCCACCTTCACAGAGTGGAATGGCTCATAATTTTTTTTTATTCTAAACCAATTTAATTTTCATTCCCATATTATTATATTTGTCTGCTGAAGAGCAACGCTTAAGCCAGCTTCACGAGTGGAATGTTGCATATCTTAAAGTAGCACTGTCGAATAGCTTTACAAAAAAAAATGTAACATGTCTGTGCTTCCCGCGTTACTGTACAACGCACGTCGCAGGACCCGAAAGAGAGACATGCAATCTTGCGCCCAGATAATTTGGCAGAAATATAAGACTCATGAACTGAGTCACACGGGCCGAGTTTTACAGCTGATTTCGCAACGTCAGGTATGTAAAAGTGCAAAAAGAACACCGTCAGGAAACGTCGTCCTCAAAAAGCAAGTCGACTTTACGGCAGGACCACCGCTTGAATTGTCGCGACTGGTCATTATGATTTGGCACCAGCTGTCGTGTGCGCTTACCGTATTTACATGCTATCGACAGATGATCAGATCGTGCCCAGAATGTGCGCGCAGCAAGACCTCTGGCTGAGCGTCTCGCTTCCCTTTCATTGATTCCACTCTGGCGCTGCATACTAAGGTGACCAGAAAGAAAATAATGACTTCAATACTCCTGAATTTTTTTCCCTTCTTGGTTAGCGGATCCTCGACATGCCGTAGTTCAAATAGTATTAGGCTGATTGGTTTGCCATGAGACCCGCGAAGTGAGGTCTCTGAAAGTACATTAGAACATTAGAGCGTCTGTTTGAAGATGACGGACTCTGAATTAATCATTTAGGTTTTCGTTCTTGCTTCTAACTGTTTATAGACGGACCAATCTAGACAGTTAGTCCACTAAGTGAAATGCCAAGTGAATACTTTTCTCGGCAACTGCTTAAATGTATTACATGTTGACATGCACAGTGGTTTGTTCTGTTCTTTTGGTGTAGTACACTAGAAATTGCAGATTTGTGTCTAGTCAGCCTTCTGTGATGATAATTGTGCATCTTCTGTACCCACCCTGCTATGTCTAGTGCTATCGAGGCAGCAGGATATCGTCTGCACCCTCGCCAACTGCCGAATACTGCATAGAAGTTGTTTAAGTAGTTTAGTTTTAAAACGTTGTTGGTGTGATCCGAAAGGATCACACCAACAACGTTAAAAAGCAAGTGAGATTACCGTTAAAAAGCAAGTGTGAGAAAGCACGCCTGCTTCGTAGAATCTGCTACTGTGGAGCAGTACAGCGTCTGCCATGTATATTAAGACAAACCTTTACTGAGGCTTAAAGGTGACAGTCAAATTAAGTAGTTTCGTTTTAAACATTGTTTTTAAACATTTCGTTTAAACATTGCGGGTTTGTTGCCCTAGAAGCTAAACCCACAGAAGGAAATATAGAAGCCATTATAATAATTGGGGTGCCAGAGAATAGGCAAGAACAACTTGAACGCTATGAACGGAAAGTATTTACTGTACTTCTGCGGTAACCTTGCGGCCCAGGTGCTTAAATATACTCAGGGGCATTCATGCAATTTTAGTCGATACCTCAAAGTTAAAAGAAGCAATACCCCTTCCGGTCTTATTGGTCACCGCAGCAACGGTTCTTTTATGACTGATTGATTGAGAACAAGAATCGGTAGAACAGTGCTTTCGGCTTAAACAACAACAATCGTGATGCATTACTGGCAATGGTGGTGCGCTGCTAAGCACGAGGTCGCGTTATCATGTCCTGATCACGGCGGACGCATTTCGATGGGGGTGAAATTCAAAAACGGTTATGTACCGCGCAGTAGGAGCACGGTAAAAAAACAGATGGTCAAAATTAATTCCGAGTCCCCCACTACTGCTTGCCTCATAATCCAATCGTGGTTCTGGTATGTTGAACCGCAGACTATAAATGACACCAAATGCCCCAAACGACGCTTAGGTAATCATTTGGCTGGACCGACCTTCCATAATATTTCGGCAAGCCAACAAAAAAATACCACCAAAATATTCTCTTTTACGTACAAAAGTTGCTATAGAAAACGTATTGTCCTTCTGTTGATTTTTTGGTGCGTTATGAAGGGGGAGTGGTGAGATGCAACCGAATATTGAGCATTCAGTCTGGCAATGGCTGTGGTGCCAACTCTATAAGCAGATTAAAACACGGATTTAGAAAGTTTTGACTATATACTGTTCACATCGGTAAAAACAAGAGTACTATAAATATATAGGCCTCGACTTCGTCCTCAAGGGTTACAAGAATGGCATCCTCTTGTCACGGCAAGCTGGGTCCACAAGATTTGAAGCACCACCACCTGACAGAGCTAGCGCCTGCCTAACACAGCGGAGGGGTGGCGTCACTTACTCCTCTCTCGCTCCTCCTCTCCCGGCGCGCACCAGCTGCCCGGCGGCGCTCGTTACATCCTCTGACGTCAGAGGCGGAGGGGCGCGTAAGGTGCGCTTCGTGCGCCATCCGCTAGGGCTCTACGTGTCGTGCCCTCCTTCGCTCCCTCGCCCACTCCTCTGTTAGTGGCGGTTTCCCGCCCTACACATGGGTACATCAACGCCGAGGAGCGAGTGCCACTAGCCGACACCTAAGTCTAGGATTAGGGTCGTTTCTGATTTTTTTGTTGTTTTGCTTTTATTTTGTTTTTTCATTTAAGCTGGCTCGGCAATGAGTGATATGATTTTGGAATGTTTATTTTACTGCTAGTCATCTTGTTCTTCAGTTTCTGCAACTTTCGGAAAACTTAGTGTGTCTTGTGGGCATCTTTTCCTCCATGATGAGCCACTTCATTCTTTGTCGTCGTTTTACGTTTCTTTTTCTTTCAATGTTTTTCTATTCCCGCCTTCCTGAGGAGCAGCCTTTGATTCAGGCTCTTCTCTTTGCCAGCCTGCTCCATCAGCTGTTCCCCATTTTATCTGTGTAGTGGTTTCTTAGGACAGCATAAAAATTCTCAAATAATAAAAATGATAATGATATAATAAAAATATTTCAATATTTATTAAACGTGCCCCAGATCAACACTAAAATTTGATTGTTGCTGCACCGAGAAATAAACAACAAAGGTAGCAATGTAAACCGCTACAACCAGAAGTCACGGTAATAAAAATTCGATCAAAAAGCAATAAAAATTGCAAGACAAACCGCTACATAATGCGAAATAACACACAATTGAGAGACGGTGCATATACGGAAGGAGAGAGAAAATATGGGAAGAGAGTAAAGTAGTGAAGCTAGAAGCAATGCTCATGAGAAAGTACGAAGCTCGGAACAGAAATCGTTTGTAATAATAATAATAAAATCATTATTATTGACACGTGTACTTGTTTATATTTCACCGGTGACCGCTTTTTCACCGGCTAACAAATGTTAAACATTATCAGGACGCGCCTGCATGTATCGGAACTTTCTCGAACGTTATCGATGTTGCTATCCGTTGTCTGTTGTCACCCACGCTTATGTAATCTGAGCTGTATGAGCGGCGCGAATTGACTTGTACTTTCTGGAAGACACGCGCGCACCAGGGATATCTCTGGAACCTTCTCTGACTCATGTATAAAAGCCGACGCGTTTCGCCGCTGTTTTCTTACACTCACTACTACGTGACATTATTATTATTATTAGCATGGCGCCCAGTAAGGACGCATGCATGCTCTACTCGGGCCCTTTTTTTCTGAAAACAGCAGTTCTTTCGCTGTGAAAAGTGTGAAAAATGTGTGCATGCGAAATGTACCACCTGGCCACACGACGAACTGGATCTTTTGAAGTCGGGATCACGCTCCTTTTGCTGCAATTTGTGTGAGTTAAATCAGCAGGGTGTTAAGCCTAGCGACAACGACCCGACGGCGTGCTCCCCGCAGATTTCCCTTTCCCAAACCGGCTCCCCCTTCTCTCGTGCCCTACCGGGTGACGTTGGCGGTGGCATGGAAGGTCTGCGTCGCCCCCTCCTCGACGCGCTGCAGGGAATCTCGTTCCTGAGCTAAGAAGTTTCCCAACTGCGAGAGGAGAATCAACGCCTTCGTAAGGACCATTCCCGCGGCGTGGAGCAACAGACCCAAGTCGTCGCCTCCCTTCGAGCGGAGGTTCAGTTGCCTGCGCGACGAGCTGTCGCGACGTCCAACTGCCATGCCTGTGAAGACGCCTGTCGACTCCGGAAAGTCATCTACCTTTACTACTTCTTCTACTCATGCCTCAACGCGAGCTCATGTACCTGTGTTTCAACGCACTGCTGAACAACGAGATGCCATTTCCCCACGTGATTTCGCTTCGTCCACAGAAAAAGCACCCGTGACTTCACAAAAAAAAAAAAAAAAAAACAAGAGTCATGCCTCGGTTGGAGCCCTAAAGACTTGAACATTATCTGTAGCTCAACGGCCGCACCGACCTAAGACTATTTTTGTGTCTAATCTGAGCTCTGAAACAACCTCTTGCGACCTGACGAACCACTTAAAGGCCTTGAATATTTTCCCCCTCTCCTGTAGGCGACTTAGAACTAAATATCAATCGTATTCTTCTTTTCATGTAGCCGTCGATGATGAAGCCCTGAAGCGCCTGAACGACCCGTCAGTGTGGCCAATGGGTCGCTTGTTCAAGCCGTTATGTGGGGTGCTACACGATGACATGATTCATGCTGCCGAAATAAACCCCAAAGATCAAAGTGGCGTGTAATTTGGACATTTTTTACCAAAACGCTCGTGGACTTCGCACCAAAGCACGTGCATTTTTTTGCAATGTAATCTCGTCAGTCTTTTCCTACTGTTGTTATTTCTGAAACTTGGCTGTGAGGTGACATTCGTCTTCAGACTTCTTTCCACCGCACTACAACGTATTCCGCAGTGACCGGGACTTCGGTGGATCTCAACAAAAAGGTGGTGGCGTAGTGATCGCAGTTGACAATTCGCTGAGATGTGTACGGCGCATCGATATAGAAAGTGTAAGGGCGTCGATATGGCTAGAAGTCAGCCTAGCCCGATGTGAAAATATTGTTCATTGGATCGTTCTATGTACAGCCGAATATTGCCCCTGTTTTGTTTGATGAGGTCATATCTTCCATTGAAAGTGTAATATCCTCCCATAGTAAGCACAAAATAATTCTTCTTGGTGATTTTCATACACCAGATATTCATTGGAACACGCTTAGATATACCCATTACAATCATTACACTGAGAATAAATGCAGCCTGTTGTTGGACTTTCTGTCCTTCTGTTCCCTTCAGGAGCATAACTTGATCGCCAATTCCTGTGGCAACGTCTTAGATCTTTGCATCTCGAATGCTCAAATTTTAGATGTCTCTCGTTCTGAAATTTTCCTTGTGCGTACCGATAAGTTTCATCTGTCACTAAAGATAACATCCTCTGTGTCAGCACTGAGGCAGAGCTCCTCCAGTGGCGTAAATGAATCCCCACGCTTTCCTTTCAAGCGTGGGTGATTATCTTGGTTTATATGATTTCTTGTCCACCGCCGACTGGTCACTGGTTACAGATAAAAGCAATGTTGATGACCAAGTAGATCAGTTTACGGAGCTTGTTTTGAGCAGTATGCGCAAATACATTCACCAGTACAGGCCTAATCGCTCTAAATATCCCCACTGGTTTTCGTGTGAACTCACAATTGCCCTAAAGCATAATGATCGCGCACACCGAAAATCTAGAATTCCGTTGCCTAATGAGTGCAGAGAAGAATATTGCTTTTTTCAGGCTCTCTGTAAACGTCTCTGTAAGCGGGATCAAGACTCATATGTCATTCTTGGAAAAGAGCGCTTCCGACCGGCCGGCGGAATTTTGGAAGTATATCTGTAAGCGCTCCAATAAACGTGGTGAGCGTTTTCGCTTACTTGACTTCAGAGAGGCAGAAGTCCAAGCAGTAGCGGATTGTTTTGCAGCCCATTTCTCTTCTTTATATAAAGCTGCAGGTTTCAACGCTGATGTCAGTCAGCAGCACACGACGGTTCCTACATCTAGCGCTGTGTTGTTTGATGAAAAGCTTGTCCACGAATGCCTTAAGCGCTTGAAGCCTTCCCTATTGTGCGGCCCTGATGGCCTCCCCTCCGCAATTCTAAAAGCTTACGGCAGTATATTTGCTCCAGTATTGACATCTATATTTAATAACTCTTTGACTACTTCCACTTTCTCTCACATGTGGAAAACTGCTCGTGTTTTTCCTGTATTTAAGCCTGGCTGTAAATCAGGTGTTTCGAATGAACGCCCAATTTCTCTTCTCTGTGCTACGTCCAAGCTTTTTGAGCTTGCTCTTCACAACACATTGTTTTTAACTGTGAAGAACTCGCTCATTCCGAATCAGCATGTATTTCTCACCGGCCGCTCCACTATCACAAATCTCGCAAGGTTCATGACAAATATCTCCACGCCGGTACTTCAAAGGGGGCAAGTGGACACCATTTATTGTGATCTCAGCAAGGCTTTTGATGTAGTCAGCCACTCGCTGCTTCTGATCAAGCTTACGCTCTTTGATGTTGACTCTCAGTTGTGAATCTCTTGCACAGTTATCTTCTTGATAGATCGTGTTATGTTAACGTCAATGGCCAAACGTCTTCGTCTTACATGGGAACTAGCGGCGTCCCTCAAGGGTCAGTATTAGGACCACTCCTTTTTTATTTTTATTAATGCCGTTCTTTCTGTTATTCGGAACACTTCTTTCCTGCTATATGCCGATGACATCAAGATTTTAAAGAAAATTCACATTGTTGATGACTGTCGCGCCCTGCAGTCTGACCTGTTTTACTTTTCTAAATGGTGCAAGGATAATAACCTTACCTTGAATGCTGCTAAGACCAAAGTCATGACTTTCACACGCAAAACAGCAAGTATTTCTTTTTCTTATTCTGTAGATTCTGTGCCGTTGTGTAAGGTCTGCGAGATCAATGATCTTGGTGTACTTTTTGATCCAACTTTACACTTTTCTGCTGACGCTAAACGTGTTGCAATGCGGGGTATGCGCTCTCTTGGTTCTGTATAGAGACTATCGAGGGAATTAAAGTCTCCTACACCGTTCCGCAAACTGTAGCACAACCATCTGTCTTCCTCAACTCGAATATGCGTCGGTCGTCTGGAATGGCTCTTCTAGATCCAACAGTGACATGATAGATCGTGCCCATAAAAAGTTTCTAAGCATATATAATCACCGTTTTGCAAACCTGGACATTGGACCCTGTACTAGCACTGTTGGATTGTTGTCATTGCCCTCACTTCGCAACCGACGTAATCGCGCTGACCTTTCGTTTCTCTTCAAACTCCTTCACGGTAACCTCACGTGTTCCGTACTTCTCAGCTGTGTCATGTTTCGTATCCCACGCAAGATCACCAGAGAACATAGACCTTTCCATGTTCCTACCTGTCATCACGAACGCTCAACTGTCCACAGAATACAGAGTATTTATAAGGCTTACTTTCGTGATCTTGATATCTTTCATAACTCCTTGTCATCGTTATTTTCCGAGCTTTGCATTGTGTTATAATTTTATGCATTGTTCAAGCGCCCTTCTCCTCCTTTTTCTTTTGTATTTACTTTGCGCTTTGTTGTCGGTGCTCTCTTCTTTTCACAGTTTTTCTTTTTATTCATTTATGTTTAATGATATTCCCCTCCAGTGTTTTGTTTTTCGTTTGTAATGTATGCGTGCGCCAGCACTCAGACCTTAGGGTTGTTCCTGGGCACGTTAAATAAACATGATTGATTGATTGATTACTATTATTAGACAGATCGAAACGCTTGCAAAATTCACGCCCATCTATTAGATTACGAACCGTCATGCTGCTCATATCAAAGTTTTGCTTCACATGGTTACCCCAAACAGGACACCGCAACTTCATTGCTTGATTCGACGCACGGAACGAGGTCATGACGCGTTTTCAGTGTTTGAAATACTCACACAGTGAAAAGTATGTTGTTGAAAGGTGGCGCAATTAAGTTAGAACGAAGTGAATTTTTGTACATCGCATCTCTCTTACTTCTCAAAGGTCGCCAATCTGACATTTCTTTTTCTAGACAACAGAATGCACGCATTCTGAAACGCTTTCTTAAAGAGTTAGCTTCAGAGAAGAAAATACAAACATTTCACAGCAATGGCAGGCATTCCGCGATGAATTTTGTATGCCGTAAATAGGTGAAGACTTCGCTTAGTACACGCTTACCATGCACTATTTATTCTTGACAACGCTTCCAGCAACGAGCCACTTCACAAAAAACCAACACAATAGCACGTTGCAGGATTCTTCAGTGCCGTACGGTACTTGCAAGCCGGGAAAGGGGAGTGAGGCCGAAAGAACATAATGTTTTTACCGGCTTAAGGGCTGAATATAGCAAACGTAAAATAAATGAGTTACTGCTAACATCTGTGACAGGGTTGAAAGCGTGCTCTTCTTTCAGTGTACACTTTTTTTTTTGCCTCGGGGTTTTATTGTTATGCAAATGTGGATAGCCGGGGCAGAAAGTGCCGCCACCCTTGCTATGCAGGACAGCGAATTATGTGCAATAATATATGTGGAAGGTGCGTGTGTAACTATGGCGTCAACTGCGTTTACTGAACTCGTCGTGGAAGTAAAATAAACAGATAAATTATCAGGCGCATTATTTCACCGTACGTTCACGGTTTCACAGGTCCCGATACGTTTCGCAAGTGAGAAAGAACAATCTTCTATCTTTCGCTACATACGCGCTATCCAAAGGAGCTGTTCACTTTTGGAACTTGTTTTAATATTTTTGTGTACACGCGACATCGGAAGAATGCTTCTTCGAAAACAAAATTTTACTGTTTGTAAGGTTTTGCAGACAGTAACGCTTGAGCGAGACGAAAACTAAGTTTACCAGTAGTATAATTTTGATCGTTCGCAAGACACACTGATCAGTGTTACATTCGCTGCCATACTTCACACGTTTATTTACATCCTTTTTTCGCTAGGCACTGAATATTTTTTAATTTAAAATGATTTAAAAGAGCACATATTGTTTATGCGTCCAAGTGCCTCTCCTCTCCCTCCCTCTCTTCCTCCCTAAGATAAAGAAAGCTTCGCATTAAGCTGTACGAATTAATTGTATGCAAACGTTTTTGTTGGTAGGTGGCTATTAATCATGGTCCTGAATGGCGTAAGGAATTAACACATAACGCGAGACTCCTGTGTAAGGTAACCAGTCCGCCGTTTTCATTTTCCTGTGCTGCCGTCTGCCGCACGCCGCTGGAAACATTTTGGAAGGGTGCCGGGGTCTTCGCCGCTTGATTTGTGAACCGGCGCCTATGTTGAGTGCGCATCGGTTGTGCGTTTCCTGGATCGCGAATAATTATTAATGGCTTCTCCGGTGCAGCATGTCGTTTCTGGAAGCCTTGTAGCACTCACCAACGATATATATGGGGTGAGCAGGCCTGAGTGTGCTGTTTTGTTAACAGTGCCGCCGATAATGACACGCTGAGTTCCGTCTGCCGTCGCGGCTGCTTTGGAGTTTGTTGTCGCTGACTTCTGCACTTGCACCTCGCCGTTTTTATTATTTTTACACATTCTTTAGACATTTCGCATAAACAAGAAGCCTTCGAGCGCGCAGCCTACCGCGTCGGATTTAGCAAATCGGTGCACTTGTTTACATTGACAAATACAGCCACAGATCTTTGTTAGCGCCAAATATTGGGGAAAAAAGGTGCATCGCTGATATGAAATAATGTCAAAACGTAGAATAAAACACACATATCTGCGCATATGAACCGCGTTGTTCTACCGTGAGATGAGTCAGTATGAGTGGTTGAGCCACTTAAATAACGGCGACTGTGATCCAGTTACATATATCGGGCTATTATATTTATTACTGATTCTCGCTTTTCTTTAACGTCATCATACATATAGTTTGCGCGTGTCCTAAAGCATTATTAGAGAAAACTGTGCTCGCATAGAGAGAGAGAGAGCAAGGAGAGGAAAGGCAGGGAGGTCAACCAGAAGAGCATCCGGTTTGCTACCCTGCACTAGGGGTGAAAAAAAGGGGAATAGAAAGAGTAAAATAGGGAGAGAATTAGTACTGTGTACACGTGGGTCGATGTACAGGGACACTATGGGCGGTCTCTTAAACCGGTGCACTTCAAATACTGTACTAATGCACGCATCGCTTTTTGTGCCAGTGACGGGTGTATAGCCAAGGTCCGAGTACCTTTGACTCAGAGAACGGTCTTGAGTCCAGTCCGTTTAAAGTTGTCCTGAGAGAGAGGCGTTGTACGTCGTAGCGAGGACAGGTACACAATAGGTGCTCGATGGTTTCCTCGCACATACAGGAGTCGCAAATCGGGCTCTCGGCCATTCCCATATGCATAAGCTCGCATAAGCGGTCATATAAAGGCCGTGTTGTTCTCCCGCGAAAACTCGGATGCCATCACTGACACCGTTGGTATATGACTAAGCGAGGCGGTTGTTTATGCTGTATACTATACCGAATGTACCGCCTCTTGTTTCTGCGTTTGACGCATAGGTAAACAGTACATCTCAGGAATTAAGAAATGTGTCTGCATGACAACACGTAAAGACCTACCCATCTACGTTGCGAATGCGACCAGCAGCCTACGTGAACGGTGACGTATATACAGATCTTGGCACAGCCGTTGGGCAGAGCGTTCTGTTCCCGCTTGCAGCTTATTGTGTACGCGCCGTGCGAAGCGAAGAGTAGTTTATTTCAAATCGCTAAGGCCAGAACTGAATTATAAAAGCAGTTTCCTTCGTGCTAGCTGCTTACTCTTTAGTTCAGGCCCGCCGGCAGCGGGCGCACGAACTCGACGGCGCCAGGCCTAATCTTCGGTGAACAGGATCAACATTGGCTCATACTTCATGCGCACGGCTTGCGAAAGTTCAAGTTTGTGTATTTCAACTTCATAGGCATGTTATAACACACTTTGAGCTCGATTAATTATATGTACAAACGAAGGCGTTGCGGCTATCGCGTTATCGTATCAATTCGACGGCCGATCGGGCGGGGTTCGGTCGAACGATGGTCTGCACGCTGATTTTATCGGTGCCGTCGACAAGAGATCCAGTCGCAGTACGACAACTCGCGCTCGTCGGTTGCGTCAAACGTTTGAACAAAATGTTGCGTTGGAAGCGCTTCAATTCGCAACGACTGCGCGTGTTCCAGGGATTTGCTGTGTCTATAAAGCTATTAGTGCTTCGAAATTTCAGAAAGGTTAAAGCGTAATCAGGCATGCCCGAACAACGTCTGAAGTCACAAGCATAAATTAGCACTTTATTACTGACTAATTTATTAAAGCGGTATACAGGGCACGGATTTTGCGTCGCGGGAGGGTCCCCCTTCATATCGGACGGACTTTAATAGCCGCAAAATGTGTGCGCGTAGCCCTGGAACCCATCAGGAAAAAAAACGTAGCGTTAGGTACGCTCCCGAGCATGTTGATAAAAAAAAAACATCTGTATAGCCTAGAAAAACACCATGCACATATAACCTTCTACAGGAACAGTAATAACTGCGGATACACAGCCGGCTAAAGTGGGCATAGCGCTATACATCCTAACCTCTGGCCAACCACGTGGTGTTCGCTATATATAGAACAAAAATGTTAATTCGGCCAGTTTCACTATCGCAGCACTATGTAGAGAAGCGACGAAGCTACAACATTATCAAAATCAGCAAACAAGAACCAAATTACGCATTTCAGACCGCCTTAACAACACATCAACAAATAAAAGAAAGTTCGGCGACATTTATAATAGCTCAGGCACAAAGCTTGTACTCTCCAGCTTGCATCAAATTTCAAATGTGACTTCTTGTAGACACTTGCTACAGCGCTAAGCATCTAAGGAAACTTTTGTAGATGTAGGAAAACAGCAGTAGAAAAACAAGATCGAAAAAAACCACACACACACACACACACACACACACACACACACACACACACACACACACATGTAGATATAGATTTAGATGTAAATACAAGATGTAGAAATACAGCCGGAAGACAGGAACAAAGAGCCTGCCGGAAAATCTGAGACACAGAAAGCTGAGGCTGGATCAAGACACGAAGGCGCGCACCTCCCACTATGAGTATGACCCAGAACCACTCAGGTCAACAACAACAACAACACCAGAACAACAACAAGACTCGCACGGGTGCGGGGCTCAGGCAGTTGGCCTGGCAATAGACGGACGTCTGTTTGCGAGTATTCTCCAGTGTCCACTTATTTCACGCTTTATTTTCAAATGTGCAGGCATATTTTTGTGTCGCGTAGGTCTGGGCTTCCTTCTGGCTTTGGTGACAATCTTCACGGCGCAGTCCGCATGATTTCAGCTCTTAACTGACCTGAAACAACTGAACCTGAATGTTTCCTATGGGGAACTTTTCGCGGGCTCACCACCGTATACTTGAAGTTTGTTTCGCACTTCTACGCTTGAGGTTGCAGGTACCAATCTTCTTTTATTCTTGTCAGCTTCGTCTTCCTGAGGCTTTTCATTTTCTTTCTTCGTTTTTCTTTCCTGTCTTCATGAGACACAATTAACGGGAAATTTTCAGGACTACCCTGCTCCTCGATGACGCAATGACTGCGAACAGCTACAAGCCATTCAATAGCAGTTACCGCGCAATCTGACATATCAAATTTATCTTCTAGCAGCCTTATTCGAATCGATCTCTTCCAACTGCATCGGCCAAGTAAAGTCGCACAATATCTGCCTGAAAACGTTGGAGTAGTCACCTTATCCAACACACCGATGAGGATTTTCGTAGCAATACTTCTCCGACTTGGGTGTTTTTTGTTCTTCGTTCAGTACATCCTTAATGATGACCTGTAGTTTTTGTTTTTATGAAGAAGATTTCCAGTTGAAGGCTTCATGTGTTTAGACACTTCACTCGCTATTTTGTTCATTTCGACAACGTTTTGTATTTGACTATCTGCGCTTTTCTGGGCTTGCATTCTTGATCCTAGAAGCGACCAGTTGTCCTTTACACTACGGAAACAATCACGTATCCAAGCTGTGATCATCGCTTTTTCAAATAAACTCTTGAAGATCCGAGCGCATGGAATTGCGCGTAACTTGTTACCGCCTTATGTCCACATCCTCAAATTGCCCCATTCTCTGGTAGTGCACGAGGCCAGAGCAATGGGCGTTTCACCAGCATTCCTAGTCACTGTCGATATTGTCCACAGCTGGTGCGTTCGCTGATTCTGCTGACCATGGCACTCATCACACAAAGGGCAACGACTCCAGGACTCACGTTGAAAGACAGCCAATCGGGATCGCGAAGCTTGCAGTCGCCACCGTGATGAAAGTGCAGCTCATCGACAGGCACAGAGATAATGGCTTCGAGGGCTTGCCCTGCAGAATTGCTCCTCGAAATAAAAACTTCCCTATCAATCCAGGAAACCTCGAAGTCATCGTCGTTAGGGTAGTATCATCATCATCTTCATGAGCCAATATTTATGTCCACTGCAGGGCGAAGGCCTCTCCCTGTGATCTCAAGTTACCCCTGTCTTGCGCTAGCTCATTCCAACTGGTGCCTACAAATTTCCTAACTTCATCACCCCACCTAGTTTTCTACCGTTCTCGACTGCACTTCCCTTCTCTTGGTATCCATTCTGTAACTCTAATGGTCTACCGGTTATCCATCCTACGCATTACATGGCCTGTCCAGCTCCATTTTTTTCCGTTTAATGTAAACTAGAATATCGGATATCCATGTCTGTTCTCTGATCCACACCACTCTCTTCCTGTCTCCTAACGTTACGCCTAACATTTTTCCTTCCATCGCTCTTTGTGCGGTCCTTAACTTGTCCTCGAGCTTCTTTGTTAACCTCCAAGTTTCTGCCCCACATGTTAGCACTGGTAGAATGCAATGATTGTACACTTTTCTTTTCAACAACAGTAGTAAGCTCCCAGTCAGAATTTGGCAATGCCCTGCCGTATGCACTCCAACGCAATTTTATTCTTCTGTAAATTTCTTTCTCATGATCAGGCTCCCCTGTGAGTAATTGACCTAGATAAACGCACTCCTTTACAGACTCTAGAGGCTGACTGGCGATCCTGATAGGGTGGTATATCATGTCCGTATTCAATGTACTCGTTGCTTCCAGGGCTGGACCTACAGGACAGGTGTCGCCTAGGAAGCTCGTCGTCCTGGTCTTTCGAGACTCGAAGTTATCGCTGAAGTCAAAATCTGGTCGTATGGGCAGACATGCCGTCGGCTCATCTGAGGGATGGGCTGGCAGAATGTGCTTCGCCTATCTCCATGAGCATTCCCGCCTTGCAAACCTCGGGCCGTCGTGCTGAAGCGCAAGGAAAGACTGGAACGAAGAAATTGGAAGTTGCTCCGGCCTCGCGAACCTCCAGATGACTCCAGCAGCCGCGTGAGTACATGCGCTAGAAGTATCGGTCTTAGTCCCAGCCGCAGCAGCAGTCCTAGGTTTCACGGTACGAATAAATGTAAGAGAAGGACCAGTCCTTTTGTTCAAGTGGCTACTAGGAAAGGAATATCAAACTCACTGCTTCTTTCCATGGTGCAAACTGGTGCAGCACCGTCTTCCCCTGCAGGTCTACGGTAAATGTTACACTACAGTAGGCCAATGTTATACTACACTGTAGTACAGATTTGCTAGATCAACAAGGAAGAACGCCACTTGTGCTTCACAATAAACATTTCAATTTGCTGAACTTCTCCTGTATATGTGCTTGTGTTTACAAATCTTCGATTGGTATGTGTGAAACTTAATGTTGTTGTCACGGTATTGTTCTCTCGGCTGATTGTTTGAAATGTTTCCATCGCTTGTGGCACACTTGCGATTTGAGAGGAGTGGCTCACGCTGTTAAAGGCACCAGCTTCTCATTGAACAAAGATAATAACAAAACAAAATATTGTCCTCTGCGAAAAAAAAAACGAAACTCCTGCAATGGTGCTTTGTCCTACAGGAGAACCACGCTGCATCTTGGCGTTTTGACCTAAAGTTAGACCCGATTTTCCCCTGCTTCTCCGGGCGTGACCCATTCTATCGATAAAACAAGGCTGCAAATAACACTGGACGTAAGGAACAGTGGGAGGCTGCTGGGGAAAGGATTTGAGGAGGAGTATTACCACACGCGCACACGGGGCGGATGTTCTATATGCTTTGTGTCGCAACGGCCTCACGGAATGCCGGGGTTTCTCTGTGTTTGCCCAAGCGCCAGATGTTTGCTGAACTGGTTGAGCAATAACTTTTCGCGCACACAGCACTTGCGCCACCTGGTCTCTCGGTTTACTTCTCCTAGAGACCAAGCATTCTTGCGTACAGGTTCATGACTACCACTAGCATTGGTTTGTGACACTCAGCTTCATAAAAATGCAGAACAGTATCCCGCATGAAGCAATAAAATGAAGAGTTCTGCGATGCGCCACATGTGACCTAGAGAATAGGAAAATCCCCACGAAGGTTTCTGCACCGCAATCATTTTTGTTGTGGCTATGAAACGAAAGATGATGTCATGCCAACCAACGGGACACCTCTACCACCATCCCCGCCTTCTTTATTTTGTTTAGAAAAAAATACAGAAAAAACAACAGTTTCTATTGAGTTTGTAAATTGGGCAATATGTGTGGTACCACAGCCCTGGTAAATTTAAAGTAAACATTCACTGTATTTCAAAATACGACACAAAACGCGCAATAATGCATTCAGTGCATGTTCCAGGCATACATTTCGAATGTTGTTAAAGCGAACGGCAGCAACACTATGATCTGCTCAGTTTTCAAAGAAAAAATTAGTTTCGAGTCATCAAATACACAACAATTGCTTTATAAGTAGAAGCTTTTTTGAAAAGCTACTCTGTACAATGCAAGGGGTCAATACACGTAGCTCATGAAAGCCCCTCGTGAGAAACCTGTTGCACGCGATAGCATTCACAGCATACGCAAACGGAGCTACAACGTCCACGGGAAGCGCAAAGCTAAACGACAAGACTGGCGAACAGGGGTGTGCACTGAAAATAATTACTCCAGCAGATAAGCAAACACTGGCACTTGAGCAAACACGGGGACTGGACGACATCGCGTGAGGCCGCTGTAGTGGAAAGACTGCAGCACCGGTCACGCGAATGAGTGGGAAGCTTCTTAATGAAATGATCTCCGTATTACAGCTTGCCCATGCCTTCGCGTCACCTGCGCTTTTTTCCGTAATATTATGCCTGTTTTTTTTTTGTCTCCTTACATGAAACAGTACTTCTGAGCAGTTCTCAAATTGAAGATATTTGGCAGCGCATTTATTGAAGGGAATACGTATGCATTACCTTTCCTTTCTTTCTACTCTTTAAGCTTAGGAACCTCATGGAAACAACCAGTACCTGTAGGTCTGCGTTGAGATTATTTGCTGCAAAACGTACATATTTCGAAACGTTCATATACAATGAATCTAAAGAGGAAATTAATGTTAACTTGCCAAAACAAAAAAAAACATTAGCTGCGAAACCAGACAGAATTTTTTTCTCTTCAGATTGTTAGGTTGCTCAAAATATTGTTTCTAATGGTCATCACATTGAGAACAATTTCACAGAAAATGCTGAATGGCTTATCGTATTATTAGTGAACGAAATTGCAATTGAAATTTTTAACAAAATGAAAACATTCATTCGGCACGGGGCAATTGATATGCTATATCAACGGTAATTGTTATCTTCAACATAAGATAGACGCACATGCGATGACGGCTAACAGGGGCAGTTGCTGGAGATCTTGGTACTAATCTACTACAAGCTACATTGGCGGCTACATTTAATGTGGTTATTTTAAGGAGATAATGAGATCTTATCTGTGTCTTATCGTTTTTCTGCGTGTGCATCCAAATATATGCTGCATTCATGTTCTTCATCTGATTTTGTATTTGCTTACGTGCCGTGGATATTAATAAGGTCTGATGTCATGCTATGATAAGTTGTATTTCAATATTGACACGTATACATGTTTATCTTTCACCGGTGGCCGCTTTCCACCGGCTGACAAATGTTAAACGTTATCGCTCGGCGCAGGACGCGCCTGTATCGGAAGTTTATAGAACGTTATCGATGCTTCTTTCCGTTGCCTGTTTTCACCGACGCTTATGTTATCTGATTGCATAACCGACACGAATTGTCTAGAACTTTCTGGAAGACCCGTGGGCATCAGGGATTAATCTGGAACCTTCGATGACTCAGGTATAAAAGCTGACGCGTTTCGCCGCTGATGAGATTTTCGACGATCGCCGACTGTGTTCGCCGCTATCGTTGTGCTTTGAGTGTAGATTGCTTTTGTGGGCATAGGTTCGCCCAATAAACAACCAGTTTCGTCATACGCAGTTTTACGACTGTTTACTTCAGCGTCACTACTACGTGACAAATCGATCCAAATCCAGCAAGCGAAACTAAGCCCGATTATTTGTTTATGCGGGTTGCACAGTAGCGAGACGCTGCAAACACAGCCGTCGAAACAAATGAGCCGGTGTACGAACCACACACACAACGTCAGAAATAATGCCTTTCGAGATGGCCACTTCCTAAGAATGTGATCCAAGTTCATTCAGCCAAGGAAGGGCGTCTTATAGGAGTCCACTTGTTTAACCCAATCGTTTTATGCGCAGGCCGGTTCCTGCACGAATTCTCCTTTCTGGGTGGATTGCTCTTATTGTTTTTTCGCACTGGTGTTATTGAGGAAGGCGAAAAGAATATGTGACCAATCACGCCCAAGGATGCGGGTAACGAACTGCAAGCGACGCAGTGAAAGGGCGACAAAGGGATTAGTGGCGCTGCACAAGTGCACGCACAAGAAAGACGTTTTTAAGCGCAGTCTCGTCTCGAATACGCATGTGAAAAATTGCCAAGCTACATTTCGTGATCTGCCGAGCTCAAGGCATGGTTCATTCGTCCTCCAGTATGAAAACTGCCCCCAGTTGAAGCTTCGACGGTTGACGGACGTCTCCCGATCCCGCCGGCGGTTTGGGAAATAAATAAATACGGGTGTTTTGCATGCCGAAACCACAATGTGATTATCAGGCGCGCCGTTGTGGGTGACTCTATCAAAATTTTGTCACCCTGGGGTTCGTTAACATGCACTTAATTAGAGGAGCGTTTTCACATTTCACCCCCGTTGAAAAGCGACCGTCGCTGCTGGGATTCCAACCTGCACCGTCGCGCGTAACAGCGTAACCCCAAATCCAGTACGACACCACGGCGGGTTCACGCCGTTTGTTAACTGTTACGTACAAGGTACGTCTTAGAACTCCTAAGTGCGCGTTGGTTGTGACATGAACACGGTTGCAGTTTATAGAAAACGACAGGCATTCCGAAAAGCCCTGCCCATTCTGCGAACATGATAGACCTGCAGGGCACATCTAGACCACCTTGCGCAAGCAGAACAAAGTGCGCCCACCGCAATGGAAGTTCCTCAACGAAACATAGATACTCAATAAAATGTTTAGTTTTGTATAAATGTGCAGTATACATCAAGAATAAGCGCATTTCACGAAAATAGGAAAATATATGTATTTTGCAGAACCATTTTCAGCAATAGAGGAAGGGTCGGAGGAGGGCAACAACAGGCAGAACACTGGAAGCGAGCTTCACCCCAAGTCATCTATGGGTTCGTTTGGAATTTGTACAGAGAGCTCTGATGAGATGTAAAACCTACGTGTACATTACATTTACTTTACATTCACTATGTGATATCACTGTAGCCTGAGACCCTGCATCGGTGTGTCACCTCTGACCTGCTCTAATCCAACAAGTGACACTTCCCGCCTGTCATTTCATTCAGTGTTAGCCGAAGACATTGAATCAGGAACTGTCTTTTTAGTGCCGAAACTAAGCGAGAAATAAATTGCTTTCTGGTGTGTTGCCAGTAGGTAACGCTTGTTTCAAGTGCGACAGTTTACAAACTTAGGAGGAGTGCAAAAGGCGACAATGCCTGACTGGTTCCTCTATCAGAAAAAGAAAAAAAAAACGGTATGCATTGCACTTGAACGCATGACAGCAGACCTTCTGCATTTCCGGGGTACGTAAGCAAGTAAAATTCAGATGATGTACGTGAATGCAGGATCTATATAAATATGTACACAATACAGCATAAGACATTAAGAAATATCAATGCTGTTATTTGTGCATAAATGACATTTGAGAAGACAAATATTGGAGCCATGAGAACACCGCGAATTTTCTTCAAGGGTTTTTGCCAGAACTGCAGGAATTGTTTTGCCTTATTAATACGAAACTGTTAAAGGTCTTTTTTGTGTGTACATGGGGTTGAAGTCACTTGAAATAATAGTATTCGAAAAGGTATGCCACATAGACACTGTTCTATAAGATCCAAATTCAACCTCAAATCGTGAATTATTACATTACTTCAGAATACCTTCTTCGGTGAGTTGGTGTTTACTTATTATACTTTATAGCACTGAAACTCGAAATAACAGATAACAGCGCATAACAAAATGTAACCTCTTGCCTCTCACTGTTATCTTTTATTTCGAGTTTTTGCGCTACAAAGTAGCTTGTTAAGTACTCCTAAAGTCCGTTTCATGCATCAGATGCAATTCGACGGAGGTTAGAGATACTTTATTGCAGTGGCTGCGTTTGCAATTAGAAATAGCGCAATGATTTGGCTGCCCTTCTTTTGGATCCACGCTAATAAATTAAAGAAAAAGTTTTGATCTTTAGAAACAAACGAGCTTTGGTATACGGCTAATACATTTTACGGTATTTTAGGTCCCCCCCCAATTTTCTTTTCGCTATTTTTCAGTGCATGATTTTTTTAATTATTCGTAATCCGTCACGGCTGCCTCTCTTGCATGCTTGCGCGAGCAAACGCGTTGGCTCGCAGCGAAGCATGGACGAAACGCGCGGTGTGATAAATTTCCCTAGCAGATCTTCAAGCGTAGCTTCCAAAGCATTGCACGCTAAGTATGAAACGCAGCTTAAGTAGCCACATAATTTATACTTTCTGACCATGTGACAGCATTTTTAAATGCGAAACATTTTTTGGCGAACATTTGCTACTTCGACAGTATCTATTTGTCGATCTATCTATCTAGCCGCCTACGTCTTTGTCCTCTTATGGTCGTTTCGTTAACTTGGTATGCACCAAAATTGCTATACTATGAGAAGAATATATGACGAACATAAGTGATATGACATGCGTGTCATGTAGGTCATGAAACAGCCGCCTACGTCTTGGTACTCTCATGGTCGTTTCCTTAACTTGGTAGGTACCAAAATTGGCATAATATGACAGGAGTGTACGACAAACATAATTGATAGGTCATGACATAAATTCCATGACTTGCGTGTCATGTAAGTCATGACAATGGCCCAGCGAAAAAGATTAACACTAAAAACCACTGAAATGGATTCGGACGTTGGTACTTAGTGAACTAAACACTATAGGATGCTGGTAGAAGTCATAGTCATGAGCAGGACTCAGCAAAAATGACAGTGACTCAGCGAAAAAAGATTAACACTGAAAAACCACTGCAATCGGTTCGGACATGGCTAATAAGTGAAGGAAAAGGCAAAATTATTGATGGTCGAAGTCATAGTCATAGTGTTCATGTGAACAAGAATGCGTGAAACGGCTGTAGATAATATTCTGACGATCCTGTAATGGCGGCTCGCAGTCTGCGAGTCTGTCAGCAATCTCTGGGGAGCTAGCCTTGATGACTGCTAGAGCTGCTGCTACCTCTTCCGCAGTGTCTGCATCTGCTGCGCGCACCGCGTCGCCACTGCGAGCTCTTGCTTTAGGTTGCTAACTACCCTAAGGAGGCATGCCTACCTGCCTCTGTACTCGGCTGCATCGGTGCGCCTGGCCGTTTCCTCTATAAACAAAAAATAGCCTTCCATGCAGCGCAAAGTGTCAGAACGACTACGAAAGAAAACCCTTCGAACCTTTACGTCTCGGTGCGCAGGTTGGGATCCTTGTCAGCGTTGCTTTGTTGTCAGGGTTGTCAGATGCGGCTCTCCAGACCGGCGGGTCGGCTTCCTTTTACCGCACGTTTCTTTCTTGCTTGCTTTCTTCTCTTATGCCTTACTCCTAAGGTATCTAGAATGCGCGACGCTTCACTGTTCACTTCAGCATTTGCCAACAATCCACCCACAAATGTTTTTTTTTTAATCTTTCTTCAACGTCTGACAAGACGACAACGCCACTATGCAAGTCGCACCCGCGCTGTTTCCTGCGAACATTCATCTCAGCTCCCACGAGAGTTCAGAGTGCAATCTGTCATTGCGCTTCGCTTTTGCCTCTCTGTCTATGGTTGCTCGACTGAGTGAAGTTGTCTGGTGCCTTTTTAGGCTTCCCTTTCGTTGTAGGCTTACAATGTGACCGATGCTTTTCCTTAACGCCCATGTGTGGCGACAGCCTGGCCCCACGCAGTACGCATTGTGCAGCAGCATTTTGATTTCACGTCATGTCGTGTTTGTTGAGTGTATCTCGCCCTGTTTTCTCCATGATTCAGAGTGTGTTCGGTGCATTCGAACGTGATTGCAGAGAAGCGGCGCGGAGGAATGAAAGAAAGTAGCACATTTTCAGCTGCTGGCTTTTCGATTGAAAATCAGGCAGTGGAAAGAGAAGGAACAAATCACAGTCAGGGCTCTCAGCGCGCGTCTGAATGGAAACCGTCGGCGTTACCGTGATGCCATGGTGCTGTAAAGCCCTGGCATATTGCGTTTTTTAGCTTTGTGCTTAATGGCGCAGCAAATATGCAACAGTGAAAAAAGCAGGCATGAGTGCAGGAAACTTGAAACATATTTGAAACATATTCGAAACATTTTTGAAACAGGTACTGTCAAATAGAAGCTGCTTACATGGCTAGCTTGCTTTCAGAATTAGAATCAGAATCATGCTTTACTGAGTTATTGAGCGTAATACATAAATGAAAATTCACAAAAAGGGCCCAGAGTGCAAGGCTGTAAGGAGACCACAACCTTTTTTTGCAATTTTAGTTATCGCAACCTAAAGGCAATAAAAATTGTAGACAGACAAATATCCGCAAACGCAACTAAATACAGCACGACTACATTTAGTGCAGCGCCACTAAAAATTGGATTAAAATCTGGTCACATCCCCCGCAATAGAGAAATATTTACATAATGCTTCTGGAACTGCCTCTAGAGCCATGGCATTGTTCACTGCATGAATATTGTTGCTATGTGGTGTTTTCCTCGACCCTAATATTTGAATCAATGGAAGGACAAATCTCCAGATGAGCTCTGTAGCAGGATGAACAAATCTTGATCACGTAGACCACTTGCGTTTCGTGCACAGTGAGTCCCATGACTTTAGTAAGACCAACCACAAGTGAAATAATTGTACAAACGCACTTTAGCTGCGTGTTATACACTTGCAAATGCACTGGCTTCTCTTAGCCTTAGACGTAATTTTGTTTCTTCAGTGGTACCACTTATATCCTTCACCACTGCATAGTAAACATTAGGTAAAAGAAAGCACCAGCAGTTGCACTCTATTGCTTGTCCTGTGTTTGCCATGTTGTGTCACCATACCAAAAATCCCGGCTATCAACCATTTTCTGTGTTGCACATTCTTATTCGATGGCTGGTGCAGGACAAGAAAGCATTGGAGAAAGTGAGCGCTTGAGGCGACATTTTGTTTTCTCACAACGGCAATGACAAGCAACCTTCCTCTGCATGAAGGAAACCTATAAGAGGGCGCGATTCAGAAGGGCACCATCTGGTGCACGCTACACGAACTTCCCTTCTCGTTTGAAGCAAAACATGCAAGGGAACATGCGCCAGCCTTGTCGCCGTCTTATATAGCCGGCTGATTTACTATCATTGACCCTTGTTTCTTTCAACGTCGTGCAGAAACTTCCTTAGGGCAAATGCAATCAACGCCCCTATCTTCCTAGCCTTGTTTATTTTTTTTCTTCGTGTGTGTATAGAGCATTCTGTTGTTTGTTCTCGCCTGCGAGCACACCCCTTGTTCTTATGTTCCCTCCAACACCGTTCTGTTTTTATAGTTTTCTCAGCTACACCTACGAAAGGCCAACATGCAGTTGTTACGTCGCCTAAGCAAACGTGGTGCTTAATTTCACGAAGCAAGCTACAGTCATGCACCCGGACTTACTTGCCCCCCAAAAGTAAGGGATGCCGAAAAAAAAACATAAGCCAAGTTTGCAAATGCGCCATATCGAAATGCTTTATGCTCCTTTCCGGACTCACTGTGTACAGAAACATATTTAC
This sequence comes from Dermacentor silvarum, assembly GCF_013339745.2. Taxonomy (NCBI): domain Eukaryota; kingdom Metazoa; phylum Arthropoda; class Arachnida; order Ixodida; family Ixodidae; genus Dermacentor; species Dermacentor silvarum. Next base: position 56,395,802 of record NC_051164.1, on the reverse strand, counting down.
ACACTGAACTTGATGATAAGCAGTCCTTGAACCAGAAGTTATCCTTTATATTGATTTCACAAAATTTCTTTAGAGACGTTAATAGAAAATTAATACTTGAAAACAAACTTGGCATTGCTATATAGCGAACTCAAACACCCGACACACGGGGCATAAAACTGCTCACAGAAGCACTTTTTCTCTCTCTCTCTCTCTTTGCGTACGGTTTCCGAGCATTTTCATTTCCATAATGCTGCTCACCATGCCTGGCAACCTGTTCAAACGTAACTAGGTTAGGTGCGTTACAACGCATAAACCGATCCATAGCTATTAATCCTACAGGGAATACTGCACTCACATTGACGTGTTGCGGCGAGACGCAGGTCACCGTGGGGTGTTTCCGCACTGCCACGCCAACCTGTCTCGCCGCGGCGTAGAAAGAGCTCATCAAAAACTCACGGCCATTGCGACGGATGAAGAGCATCCTTTCTAGCCAGATATGGCTCTGGCTAATACTCTCAGGGCTATATCTAGTACACATATGGTACTGAAGAGAGTGAATAGAAAAACAGCGCGGCGGTACCTCATTTAGTAAGAGCATGGCACGCGTAATGCGAAGACGTGGGCTCGGATGTGGCAACCTGCCTTTCCGTCACTTTTATTTTCGGTGGCTTTCCCATCTCTACATACCAAATGTATTCCAGCTGTGGACATTGCTTTCTTGGTCACGTTGTATGTTGGTTTCGTTGCTGTGAGACTAACAAAAACTAGGGATCCTTAGTTTCTCCCTAGTTTATCTATATATATAGTTATCTAGTATATTATAGATAAACTAGAAATCCTTGGTTCCTCCTCTTCTCGTTAATATATATATATATATATATATATATATATATATATACATACATATATATATATATATATATATATATATATATATATATATATTAAAGACACGAGGAGGAACCAAGGATCCCCAGTTTTGTTAGTCTCACAGCAATGAAACCAACATACACCATGTGTTGCCACAGGCGTTTTTGTAAAATGCCGCAAAACTTAATTGTGAACACCCAGTATATATCCGTGTATATGCAGCCCGTGCCATATATGGCACGGGCTGCATATACATGTATATACCTGGTGTTCACAGTTAGGTTTTACGGAATTTTTAAAAAGCGCCTGTGGCAGGTAGCATAATTCTTATCGTTAAGCTGAGGTATTCGAAGAGGCGGACATTAGTAGCACGAGAAATCGAAACACATATTCAACTCATTACCAAAAATTAACTAATTAACTTCTCAGTTAATTACTTTACGACAGTTATTGCAATTTACGAATTGTAGCCGTTGAGATTGCAAGATGCATCTACTTGAAATGAATTTCCAGGATGACACCAGTTTCGAGACATTATTTCCCAGTGTGGGACGAAATACATGGGCGTTCCAGTTACTTTTGTGCTTCAATGAATAAAACAGCATTCTGGTAAAGAAGTAAGTGGAACAACAGTGCATCTTTAACGCGAGTTTGATGGCGCATATCTCCCAACTGGTTTCATTCTGGAAATTAATTCCAACTGGATACAATTTTACGATTTTAATAAAATGTTCAGTTATATCGCATGTATCCCGATATCATATACAAAGCACAATAATTTATTTTCTATAAATACGCTGTTTACTAGAAAGCTACAAGTAATGACATGAAGTCTTCATTGACGCTTCCTTTTAAGCTTTATGTCGCCAATCGTACCGAGAAAATGCTATAACCTTCTTTTTTCAGCAAGGAAATTTGTCGTCCATTAACTATGTTGGGTGAAAATATGCCATTCTTTCACAGAAAGTGCGACGGGAATAATAGGAAGCGCACAATAAAAATAAAAATTCTTGAAAGGCTTATCGAATGGGTCCAGCTAACCACTTATTCCAGAAGTTGTCCTTCGTTTTATCGGTGAACGGCTGTAGCGACATAATGAAGATCGCTTTGATAATTGTTGCGGCAATAGTGATATGCTTTGATAGCTCTCTATTCAGTAATTCACGCAATAGTCCTCAGACTTGTTTATTATACTACATTTTAGGATCCTTTGTGTCCTCCAGGGCGTTACCACACTGTCACAGCATTCGAATGAAGAGAGACCTCAAGCTGCATCATTCACCTTTGCTTGGCCGATTTTTATTTAGAGGTGGTGCTGCTTTTAATTCGCCATAAAATATATGTATATACGACGTGTCCCACGTTACTACAGGGTGCGCTATAATTACTGTCACACACTTCGATGGCTAATTGCCCTTCCACATTTCTTCAAATTATTTGTTCAAACATATCTCTCAATATTCCTTGTGTACTTCGACCGTGTTCCATGCTGGTTCGTCGATTTTTCGGAAAACCACGCTCCCCAAACGACATCGAGCCACAATCGCGTCACAGAGAAGGAAAACACATTCCTTCCGAGGTCACCAGAAATTGCTTATTTTTTATTGACCGCAAGATTATCGGCTTGCTTCTAAAGCGTGGCACACTTAAGGTCTCAGCCCGCAGTAGCCGTGCTGTCTCCGTTGCAAGTTCTCAGCTTAAGATAAATGCGAGTAAAAACATCCAACGTAGGCCATGGAGCAGCATAAAAAGGCTGACCTTGGAGATGAACCTGTAGGTGACAACAATGAGAAGGGTCATAAGAGGAAACCTCAAAATGTCCCCCTATAGGGGGAGCGGGCTTCTTACGCAGCATTTACACATGCCGGAACGTGCACCGCGTTTGCCGACGCCATCACATGACTGCTGAGAGAGTATCCCCCGTATTCATAAATGCTCCCGACTTGAACTTGACTTGCCACCGCTTGGGCAGCGCGTTCGAAACGCTGAAGGTAAGGTGGAGAGGCCACAGCGTCTTACACCAGCTTCTTACACGGGGCGTAACGCGCTAGACGCGTTAGCACTTCTACGCTGCCAACAACCGCGATCGTCGCTCGCTCGCACCGTCTCTTATCTCCACACGGCTCTGACCTTTATGCGCTCAGTTTCCGTTGAAGCGATAGACCGCACGTGCGTTCGCCGCTGCGGCGTATCCGCTTGCTGCCAGAGTTTTGACGGTCGTTGTCTGCAGTCATTCAGTGTGAGCTATTCATGTTTGTTTGTGCGCGCTCACACCTCGCTTGTTCATTCAGTTAGTAATAGTCGGGCCACATTTTCCAACGCACGCTAAGATGGCACGGAAATGAAGGCTGTTTGCAGGCCGCGATGGGGAACATCTGGCAAGTGTCTGCGCCGGTGAGAACATTTTCATAGTAGAGGCCAGTCAGAAAGCTCAAAACACTCGTGTACTTTCTCCGACGTCTGAGGTTGCTCATGCAGCCAGTTGGACAGGTTTTTTTTTCTAGACTCCCATCCGGCGTCGGTCACGGTTTCAACGGAGGTAAGAACCACGAGCCGCATTCTTCTCGGTTTTTCTACCGAAAGAGGCAAACATCGACACTGTCAAAAATTTTCACTGTAGACATCTTGTCAAACCTCCTTCACTGCCCTGGTCCCTGTCCCACTTCAGCGAGCAGTGATGGACTTTGCAGAAGGACCACGCTCCATTACAACAGTCGAAGATCACATCGATACCACAGCGGTGGCCCCCACTGATCTCCACTAGGGTTGCTGGATGGCGCTTCGAGCTCTCAGGCGCGCGGCCACCGGAAGTTCGACCGCTCGACCCGGAAGTTGCGCAAATGGCCGCCGTCCAAGCATAGCTACTGATGCGTATGGGCCGGTGTCGCTCACATTTCGTCGAAAAATGCCTGCTTGTTGCGCCATAAACTCTACAATGCAGACCAGAGAAGTCGTCCGGCAAAACGTTTCACTTGTAAGTATTACGATATTATGTACAACATACGCGATACGTAGCGAAACACTCGTGTCGTATCAGTGTCAGTTTTACAGCTGTTGCTCTTGTTACGCAGATTCCCTCGCTCTAAGCCGGATTTGCACCAGCGGTGGGTCGCAAACTTAAGAAGAGACAAATGGACACCATCCCCAGGCAGCAGGCTTAGCAGTGACCACTTTACTGATACTTGTTTCGTTAGAACAGGCGCACGGACTCGGCTACAGCATGACGCAGTTCCCACGTTGTTTTCCTTTCCAAAGCATCTGCAAAAGGTACGACTGGCCTCGACATTATAAATAGAATAACGTTCAGCCGTCGCACTTCGCTCGTTTAGCGTACGTATACGTATAACTTGCCCTGCAGTGATTGCTACGTTGATAATAAAAATCGCCCGCATGTGCGCGACCTTCTTTGCACATCTTTCCATGGCGTCTTTGCCAGTGACGTGCTACACATTAAAACGGCAAACAAGAACATCCTTCTTCGTGGAGTTTGTGACACACTGTATCAGAGGAAGCGTTTTCCGAAGTGACACTGAAAAAAAGCACTGTAAACAATTAAACGTAATTGGAAAAACAGCGCCATAACTCACGCTACAAAGCGTGTCGTTATGAATTTTCAGTTACCCATTTTTTTTCTTTAAATGTTTCAAATGCTAGTATTTGTGTGGCATACCTTAGTGGTAACTATATATAATAGCTGTCTAGGATGCTAATGTTATAATGCACAAACTGTTATATTGCTGTAATATGCTTGCTGCCTGCATAATTATTCTACTAACATTATTTTCCACTTGCAATAAAACTACGAATAATTCTTTGAACGAAACATGGCTATTTCGGAGGACTGCTGAGAGAAAACCTCCTAAACAGAGAACCCCTATTTTGGATGCGACCCCACTGGACCAGCCCAACTACAGCACGCCAACCACGTCACAAGAGAACTCAACTTATGCAAGTTGCCTTTTTTATATTATGCGGCCCCAGTGCAGCCACTCAGTACGGCCCGACTTGAATATCATTACTCCGATGTTCTTTAATGAGGACACTTTCTTGCAATATTCCAGTAACTAACACGAGACCAGTTGTTATACATTTTTCACACTAAGGCCAGTATCCAATTTGAAACACTAGGTTAGCAGTAACGCAACTCATTTTGTTCTCAGCCCATCATAATCTCAGTTGCTGTGCATATTGCTAGGTTATTCAATGTAAAAAAATTACCAGTATTTTGTACTGGATACACTACTGTACAGCGTTTCGAACTTCTCACCCATTCATATTAACCATGAAATATAGCTGCAAGAGCAACCGATGAGGCCTGATATGGTTGCCCCGTACCTTAAGCGTTCTGCAGCTGAGTGCAACATAGCTTTTATTCATGGCTGTGGCAGCATTATATAAAATCAAGGCAAAATGCCAAAATTCCTGTCTGGGTCTATTCTTCGAGTGCACGAGAAAAAACAAACGTCGAAGACAAAGTTAATTTGTAAACCCAACCAGTGTGCACCTGGTTGCTCAACTTCTGCGTTAAATACCGTGAGCTGTAAACGTACCGTAGCCTGCTTGGCTACGGTGCATGTGTGCTGTGCCAGCAAAAGGACGCTCATGTTTAACATGCATAGTTTTTATGAAATATGGCTATTTCACTAGCTTTTGGTCTAACTTGCAATGCTTTGCTTTCAGGTCGCCGAGCACAACTATGCGGTCCTTGACACGCCAAAAACACTCAAGCGAAAGCTGGATGCTTGCACAGATTCAGCAGCTGCAGTGAAAAGAAAGGTGAAGCTCAGCCTTGAAAGAGAACGTCGGCTAAGGAGGAGGGACGAAACATCTAATGAAATAATTGACGACCTCAAGCAGAAGCACCTAGTTTCCAAAGATGCCTCTGCAATGTTGGAAAGATGCTTCACGGGGTTTCCCTTGGAAGTGACGCAACGTTTGCTCAAGCAAACAGCCAGTGAAAGCGACAAGTCGTCTGCCAAGCTAAGCCGAGACAAATATTCTCCCGCACTGCGTATGTATGCACTCACGCGGTAGTTCTACTCAACAAAGGCGTATAATTATGCGAGAGAAACCTTTGAGTGTGCCTTGCCACATCCATCAACTATAATTAAATGGTATAGTTCTATTAATGGAGAACCTGGGTTCACAGACGAAGTAATGAATGCCATCCGAGAAAAAGCCAATGAGGCTAAGACGAACAACAAACAACTTCTCTGCAACCTCGTTGTTGATGAAATGGCCATTAGAAAGCATCTTGAATGGGATGGCAAAAAATTTCGAGGCTACGTTGACATTGGCAACGGAGTGGACGATGATAGCAATGCGGTTGCGCCTGAAGCGCTTGCTTTCATGCTCGTATCCCTGGACTCGCACTGGAAGGTGCCATGTGGCTATTTTTTTTATCAACGGTCTTTCAGGAAAAGAACGTGCCAACATAGTGAAGCTATGTCTGACAAAGTTGCATGAGGCCGGAGTGCGCGTGACATCACTGACATGTGATGGCCTCCGTTGTAACTTCATCATGTTCAAAGACCTGGGGGCTTCCGTTGAAGATGCATCAGCAATGTCAACATCATTCCCTCAACCTGTAACACAAGAAAAGGTGTACTGCCTCTTAGATGCATGCCACATGGTGAAGTTAGTTAGAAATGCTCTTTCTTCCCTTGGATGCCTCAGCGATGCATCAGGTACATTAATTAGCTGGCACTACGTTTTCCAGCTACAAGAAGTTCAAGAAAAAGAAGGCCTGCATGCTGCAGCAAAACTGCGCGCTGCCCACATTAAGTGGCAGAAACAGAAGATGAAAGTTAACCTTGCTGTTCAGACTTTATGCACAAGTGTGGCTGACGCCATAGATTTTAGTCGTGAAGACTTGAAACTTCTCCAGTTCAAACATTCAGAGGGAACTGTAAATTTTATTCGTATGTTTGATAAACTGTTTGATTTTCTGAATTCATGCAACCCTGTGGCCAAGGGTTTCAAAGCTCCACAACGACCTAACAACAAGAGTACCTGGATGAACTTCTTTGAAGAAGCCAAGCAGTACATTAGGGGGCTCACTGACCGCATCAGGTATTCCCATTTTCAAGACGCCCAGGAAAACTCCATTTCTCGGATTTCTGGTGACCATTGAAAGTGTGATAGGTCTGGCATCTACACTCCTCCTCACGAACGCAGCTCCACTTCGTTACTTTCTGACTTACAAGCTTTCACAAGGTCGCATCGAACTGTTCTTTGCGGCTGTGCATGCTAAAGGGGACTGGAACAACAATCCTACCGTTTCTCAATTTGTGGCTGCGTATAAGCAACTGGTTACACACAACCAGGTAAAAGGGGGTCACGGGAACTGTACCTCTCTTGATGAGACACGTATTTTGTATGTGAGCAGTCAGTTTTGCACCAATGATGAGCTAGACATGGCCACTGCAAAGCGAAGCGGCACAGAAGACCTCGTGCAAGGCGTAAACCTGCCCAGTGAAAGTGAACTGGATGCCTTAGTCGAAGATCTCCCTGCACTGTCTCCCTACCTGGGAAACGTTGTTGGTTACATTGCAGGATTTGTGTGCCGAATAGTAAAGCGTAAAATTCCTTGCTCAGTATGCCACTCGGCCGCCATCGCTGAGACATGTGGTTCAGCACTCTTGAACAGAAAAAACCGTGAAAGCCTCGTCTAGCCATCTTCTACAACCCACATCTGCCAGTTGGCCGAAAAAGCAATTGATTGCAGGAGAAGGTTCATGGTGGGGGCCTTCCAAAAAAGAATGCAGCCGACACTGTGACAGTCAGGGTTATGACCGAACTTTGAGGGGCATTCAGCATGAAGAATCTTTATCCAGAATTGCATGACCATATGTTTGAATCTGCAGTTGATTCCAATCATTTGGTGCGTCTCGTGAAATGTGTGATTGGGTGCTATGTGAAGGTCAGGATGCACCATGCGGCGGAGCAAGCTACTGCAAAGATCAGTGGACCTAACATCCGCAAGCCACTGACAAAGTTGATTATTTTCAACCACCACTAAAGTGCCAAATGACGCTTTGATACCCAGGGTGATGAGAACTTTCCGGGAATCGAACTATCTGCCAAGAACTGTAGGACCATGTCATTTATTCTGTACTTCATTGCAATCACTTCATACGTCACGATAATTGTGTGATTGGGTGCTGCGGAAAAATCACTGAACGAAACAGTCGCAAGCGATTTTTTTTAATTTTCAGGCACTAGTCAAGTTTGTTGACAGGGCCTTTTTTATGAGAGGCCTTCCAGTATTTCTAGTGCAATAAACAGCTGAAATTCATCGGTGTACATTTATGTTGTTTTTGTTTCAGTGGCGAAGCTGCAAGCTTATTTAAAAATTAATCTGCATACATTAATGTCAACCTCATTTCTAGGGACTGAGTGGCCGGTAACAAGGATAAAAACATCGTAAAATAATCGTTGATCCTTTGGTATAATTGCAGGCTTCACACTCTCGCTGAAGCACATTTTGTCGTGCACTCCCCATTATCATTTGCTAAAACTATCACTAAAATAGCTGGTTAAAGCTGTAACCACTTGGCAAATCTTGGTTGGAAATGCCAGTTTGCAATAGGAACTGCATGTGCACACTGGTTAACTGTCCCTTGAAAGATAGTAATAATGTGTTCATAAAGCCATAAATTTTCCGTCTGGAGAAAAACTTGACGTGGGCAGCAGTTTTTGTCTGCGATGGTAAGAAAGCTAATTTCAAAAGAATATACCACGGCCTGGTTACAAATATTTTTGAATTCCTTTGCTTTCTGTACTGCGGAGGGTTCTAGTGGATCGGCCTTCAAGGTTATCCCAGCAAACGGTGCCCAAAGTCATTTTCACGTTATTTTTATTCTCGGCATGTAGCAGTCCCCACAATCGATATATACTGTTATCAGGCAGCTTCCCCCGTTTTGATATCGACCTCGCTTATTGTCTTTTCATACGCGTGTGTTGATTTCAGCTAGTCTAAGTGCCTTCGCAACTGTTAATTTATAAGACGTGCGTCCTAACACCAGTCGTAGAGCTCGCTAGCGTGAATCCCGTTCAAGCTGCGCCTTATCCGCTGAAACCAAGACACAAGTGACATTTTTTTTATGTTGCGCTGCCAAATTCTGCTCCATATTCACGTCGCATGTTTCGGTACCGTAGATGTTCTTATCTCAACGAAAAGTAATCTTCAAAAGCGCAATAACGTGTCAACTAATTGCCAAAATTTGCAATTAGGAGTGGTAACACGCGGCTGCGAAGCGTAGCAGACGACCGACTTCCGGGACAAGCCTTTCAACTTCCGGTGGCCGTGCGCGCGCCCGGCCACAACAGCAGCGAAGCGCCATCCAGAAACCTAGTGGAGATCAGTGGTGGCCCCGCATTCTCCCGCCAGACTTCATTCCAGCTGAGGAATGTCCGGGGAACTCCCCTGACTTAAACCTAATAGATTTTTGTGTGTGGAATATTCGTAAAGAGGAGGCCTGGGCCCCATCAGCACACCAGCATGGTGGACCTGAAAGGATCGCTATATCAAATTATTAGAAATAAAGGATGTGACACTATACCATCCGCACCCTGTATGCCACAATTTCAAAATATGCAAGCGCCACGCAGCTGAACAGGGTACTTTGCCATCGCCTGGAGCAAGTCAGACTAGATTTTGCATTTCACCTACTTACATAATTAGGGATTGAATATTATATTCATTTATTATTATACTCAAGCAAATATGTCACAGAAAATTGCAGACTATCCTGAAAATTCCCCATCCAGCTTAGCACTGTTCAGTACGTGCTACATAAAAGTATTTTTAAGCATCAAAGAACGGCCGCAATGCACGAAAAAAAGAGCCACGCGGACTAGTCGCACGGCAGTTTTTCGTGGCTCGCGGGCTTTCTTTTTGGGCTTTCAAATGTTACTGGTCGCTCAACTGTGGATGAAAGTGCGGCACGCGATGTTTTCGAAAATCAGGGGCGGTATTCTGTAAGAGTCTACCTAGTGGACTGTCCGTTTCGGCGGCCGCTGATTCGCTGCTGCTTGATGTGCAGGAAGGTGCCAGCCAGTCTCCTTTCTGCACGTCAAGCCGCAGCGAATCAGCGGTCGCCGAAATGGACAGTACACTAGGTAGACTCTTACAGAATACCGCCCCAGGTGTATTGCAAAAGCTCGCGATGCAAGAAGCAGCTCAGTTGACGACAATCGAAAGTGGTAAAACAAATCTAAAGAATTGGTAGAATGAAGCCAGCGTTTTGTGGCCCAGCAAGATTCGAATGCAATCCGAGCAAGATTCGAAATATCACAAAGGAAACAACCGAGACGCCTGGTGTGGGTCTTCATAAAAAGTTGACCAGTGCTTTCATGTTGTACATTTCATCTTTCCCGATTAGAAAAGTGATAGACGAATGAAATTCACTCTATGTGCATATCCCACCATGAGAAACAGCACATTTTCGCACGAAAATTGCAAGTTACAACCATCCATTTATTCTTCTTCCGTTATTTCATCCGTTTCTCAGTCTGCCAAGCAATACATATACCGGAATTTATGCCTAGGTACAACCTTTCGGCACATTTACATGATATGCCCACAGAAACTTCATAGTCACAGAGCTTGCAAATAAAAACTTACATTGTAAGCTACCCGAAAATGGGACTAATAGTTTTGAAAACGATATCCATAATAAGAAAAAAATGCACCAAGAAAATGTCTAGAACTCTGATGAAAAAAACACAAATACCCAAGTTGCTCTACGAATGGCCTAAGGCGAGCTTAGCACCCTCCAACTATTTTTGTTTCCTATAACCTTAAAAAAAATAATCTTAAGAAGATAGCGAAACTCAACCAAACAAAATTGTGCTACGTCAAAAAGCTTCAATACATGGCAATACACTCCGAAACAAAAAATCATGCACTTTGAAACTTGTCCTCGGCTGCTGTCATTGAGCGCAAACAAGAGTTTCTTGAGCTGCCGTTCGATCCGTCAAATCACTCCTGTTTTTATATCCTAGTGTTTCCAAATGCCCCGAAGTCAAAGAAACTTCTACGCGGCGAGGTTTGACGTCGAGTGGTGCCAAGAAGAACTAGATAGATACTGGAAAAAAATGTAAAGCGGCGACTATCGATGGCGTAGGCGATGACGTAGACAATAAAAAAAAACAATGCAGAATTGGCGAAAGCGTCTTGCCTCGTTTACGCTAAGCGCTCAAAGGCAGCAACCGATTTCATCGACAGTGGCCGAGGGTAACGACGTTGATGGTAAAATAATGAGAAAAACGCCGAGAACACGCCGTGAGAAAGACAACCCCGAAAAGTTGTGAGCTCACGATCATTGGTAAAGCCGAGAAAAAAAGAATGCAACTTGCAAAAGTAAGACTTTCGTGATTCCGGCTGTTGGCTTGCCCTCTGGGCTATCAGGAAGTTTATCGCGAAACTTCTGGACTCAAGAAAAAGTTCAATCCTTTATTTGCTTTTTTCATGCCCTGCATGGAGGCTATGTTGTCTTTGTTGTACTAATGTATATGGCAAAATATAAAAGAAACATTAACTCTAATTGCAAGACTACTTAAGGAATAATTAATATAACTTTGTCCAATTGAATAAGGCACGTCCATTGAAAAAAAAGTTCCATAAACAGTGGCATAAAATGAAAAGCGATTTATGGCTCTCCTTTTTATCCCTTAAATATTGGCGTTTCAAGCGGAAGGACATATTCCTCTGAATTTATTGCCACTGTGAAAATAATGACGTCAGGATTAACTCGCGCCGGAGCTACAAAGCGGCGTCAGCCAACATATTTTTTTTTTTTTTTGGGGGGGGGGGTGCGCATGTTTCTTTTTTTTTTCAACAGGCCACATTAAGTATGCCACGACCACTCTGGCATTACCCGTGTTGACTGTACTCATCCTTTCGTACAATAATGAACAATGATATAAATAGTACGAAGGTGTTCACCATTTGCTGGTCGAGTGCACACGGCACCACATTGCATGGTCAAGATCAAGAGATTACCTAGTGTTAATAGAGGCTCAGCCACTTACGCATTTATACTTGCTGCACGCGACCAGAAATATAGAGTGTCAATGCAAAGAAATTTTCACAAAATACAAGTTAAAAAGGCGATACGTTGTTAAAAATTGTGTTCGAAACGAGCACGGGAAAATTTGTATTTATCGCTCGTTCACTTCGCATTAAAAGCCGCCGTTATGTGTCCTTTTGTGTTTTTGCATTTGTGCAGCGGTTTGCGAAACTGGTTACGCTCCATCGCGCTTTTTACCTAATCTGTGCACTTACTTTTCTCGCGTTCACGCAAGGCGTGCACATCGGTGCCCGTCTTTGGGAGCTTTGCTGTGACAGTCATGGACTGCATGCCGCGTACAGTTTTGACCTTGAACTCTCATATTTCAAGTGCAGTGTAAATTTTTACTTAATGTTGGTAGTAGTTCTCGAAGCCTGTTGTCCGAAGTCCCAGATCTGTCGTGCGTGTCTCCGAGAAGTATTATGACGCCAGCATTTACCTGCACTATCAAGTTATGGTTACTGTTCGTTAGGACACGGCATGTTGTCTGTGGGGTCTTGTGTGTCACATGTCTTGTCAGGCGAAAAATTCAAATAAAGCAGGGGATAAAAGACAAGATTGTATGCTCGGAAATATCTGTAAGTCATATAGAGGGCGTTTCACGTAATGTGACCCAAACTTTAACATATGCTAGTGTCACGTAACTGGACAGAATCAAGGTAATGTTGTTTGCCGTCGCTTGGAGATACTCACATTACTTTTTTACATTTGGCACAATTATTATAATTAGTTTTAATTATTTACTTCTCAGTTAATATAATTAGATGGAAAGTGTCAAAGAGAAAATTGTAGAGCAACATAAACTCCTAGATCTGAGTCTCTCACGACTCAAATGAAGTTCTTGTCATGTCATGTCAACATGAACTCCCGATACAGCTTCAATTGCTCAATACATGCTACATAAACGTCTTTTTCCGAGCGTGAAAGATGTCCGCGAACACACGCAAAGTGCCTCTAGCGGGCAGTCGCGCGACAATTTTGCGTGCATTTGCGGGCTTCTTTTAAGCGCGGAAAAACACTTATGTAGAACGTATTGAGCGACAAAAAGCTGTGACATTGACAAGAACTTTTATTGGTCCTGAGAAACTGGCCAGGGGGAGCCGAAGGCTCCCTCAGGTCAAGTCGGTGGCTCCGCCCACGATGGCACCGGGAGGCGAAATCCCGTTGCGATGTCGTGGGCCCTCTGGACTGCCTGGAGTTGGATGTAATGGTGGTCGCTTCTTAGGAACTCCTCCCACTGTTCCTTTGTGGCAAGCATAGAGTTTTCTATGGCTGGGCACAGCCAGAGCATGTGATCGAAAGAGCATGAGTCGGCTCCGCATTTGGGGCACGACTGCGGGAAGTGCGGGTCTATCCTGCTAAGGGACCGCGGAGTGGGGTACGTGCGGGTTTGTAACATAAGCTGTATCGCGAGTTTTCATGGTGCACTACAGTTTTCTCACTAACGCGTTTAATCTAATTATAATATTAGAGAAGTTAATTATTTAAGAATTATGTAATGGGGCGGAATGAAAAAAAATCTGAGCATCCCCAAGCGCCGGAAAACAACATTGCCTTGGATCTGTCCATCTACTGGGCATTTGCATATTTTTAAAGTTTGGCTCAAGTTACGTGAAACACCCTATACAAGACAGCAGAGTTTATTCCCTGAGTGCACACTGTATAAACAGTGATACAAAACAGTGCCCCCCGGAAAACACAAAAGGCTTAACCCAAGTCCCCGGTATATCCACCTTGCTAGTGAAATTTGATCAACGCTTTATGAAAATGGTGATTTCTCTTGAACCCTGAGCAAGCAAAACCTTGGGCGCGGTCGATCTTTCTTCGTTTGGCGTTCTGTTCAGTTGCTGCAACGTCACCATAGTGGCAGTACTTAAAATTTGTGATGACGGGAGGAAGAGAACAGCCAATCGGCAAGCGGTGAACTCCTCCGACAACAAACGTCCGGGGAGTTCGTCGTTATGGTGACGTCAAAATGACGACACGCTGCGGTCAATAATTTTGATTACGAACACGTCGTCTGCTAGGAGCAGAACGCGACGACAGATATGAAGTCGAGCAATCATCCGCTCGCAATGAGACCGGCTTTGCATGGCACGTCTCATGGATTGAATTGGATCAAAACGGTGGCTGTGGCTACGGAATGGTTTTCCGCTTGCCGATAGGCTGCTCTCTCCCTCCCGTCTTTAAAACAATTTTGCATACTGCCACTTTGTGACGTCGCAGCAACTCGAGACAAGGCGAAACGAACAAAAATTTCAGATCGCGCCCCTGGTGTGAATGTCGCTCATTCTTACACTGACTGCTTTACGCAAGAAGCCTTTGCTTCTGTTCCTTCAGCATTTCTGTTCTTTTTTATTCTATTTGTACTGTAATAAGACTAGCCGTGGCCACAAAGGCACCAACACCTCTATAAAATTTATAAAAGATTGAATTGTATAACTAAAACAACGGCGAAATATTTTGTACTGGTTCAAAAAAACAGCATCAACTACAGATTAGTGCACCCGCAATCAATGCGTCACAAACGCAGAAATAATATATTCCGTGCAGAGGAAAGGGGCTTACGTGACTTACAAAATAATTTGAGGTTTTGAAATAACGACGAAAACAAGTAAATTGGAGCAAGATACAACAGAAGCAACTTTCATTACTTACACATAAATAACGCGACCACAAATGCAGAGTGATCAGAGTTAAGCTGACTGTTTTTTTTTTTTAAGTAGGCGCTGAGACGAACGTGAGGACCATCTCAACAGTAGGGTTGGCGAGGGGGACACAATGTGAGATGATAATGGTCGTTGTTAGCAGTAAAATTAACAAAACTTGAATAATTAACTTTTGACTGCCTGCAGTAAGCAGGCACGTATGTATTGAAAGGTTAGAGACAGTAGTGTTTCTACAGAGTTCCACATGACAGAATCTTTCTAGCGTATCCGCTCTTTGAGATATCAAATTGCGAAGTTTAATTGCCGTTCGCATGATTACGCATGCAAGATAGTGACAACCGGCGCAAAGGTAAGCTGAAAAGAACCGCTTTGGCTTGTGCAAATCCGTCAATAAAAGCAGCACCATTGTTTTACAGTTCTTTAAAGCTAAAAAGAGATTAGGCGTGCCCTGCCTTGTCACATCTAAGAACGTGAGCAGAAAATTACGGTATTTTGTCTCATTAAAGGTTATGTTGTACATTTATAATTAGAAGGGAAGAAAGGCTGTCTATATTAGCTTCGGCAACTGGTTCGTAGAAATTGACTGAAAACAGAGCGCTGCTTGTCACACGGTACTGCCTACAACCTTCCTTGGGCGCATGGTTAATGTGTCTGTGAAGTACTCACAAAATACGAGTAGCAAGAGCAGACGGCAGTGCCGCTGACCTCAACAAGAGGACGAAAAAAAAATGGCTGCTGCTTAGCTCAGCTAACCGTGGATATGCAAAGCGAAAACTTGGTTTAGCCTGATTAGGTCTTCGTTTCACTTGGTTAACGTTTCATTTAGCTGTAATTATTATACTTAGGTGTACACTCGTCTTTAAGCCAGGTGCAAATTATGAGCTGATAAGTCCAAGCGTTTTGCGAGCCGAACGGCTCGCTTTTCCTCAGTCTCCGATGCTAGCTTCGCGCGCTTGGCATTCTGCACCCTCTCCAGCCAAGCAGGTAATTCGCCGGGCGATATCCGCGGGGCAGTCAGACGCCGCTTGACGAGGACGGCTCAAAGCCTCCCGCTCCCGCGCAACGCTCAGAGAAGATGGCCCGTCCTCGCTCTCATCCATCTAGAGCCCGGCTTTGCTTTTATCCAGGCGGGCGACGAGTCACGTGGCCAGGCGGCGTCCCAGGTGCGAAGGGAGCGCTTGCTCCAAGCTTGGCGCGGTGAGTCACGTGATGCGTTGCCAAGGCTACTGCGCAGCTGCGGTCAAATGAAGGTGAAATTGCTGGCGACAGCGAAATTCGGCTCTACTAGGTTAGTAAAGCTCTTGCTTTAAAAAGTGGCTGAGATTTAGCTCTTGTAAATCTAGTTATCACGATTGAAAGGTCCGTTTGTTTTGGTTTTGCCATGCCATTCACACTATGTTTCATTAATGCACGCTTCCGCGCTTTGTAAGCTTATCTAAATTGTGCTAATCTGGCCTCCATTTGCTTAGATGTTTCAGCAGCCAACTTTGCCTTTGCTTGAGATTTCGCAGCCTCCCGTCTAGCTATATATAGATAGTTTTCATGTGACGTCACGGAGGCAGCTCCCACCTTTCTAGTACCTAAAGATGGCGGCTACGATGACGTCAGTGCACCGTCTTATCACGCGCACTCTGTTTATTTTTTGACGGCGACTGTTTTTCACAGGTTTATCGCTGTTATCGCTTTAACGTTCGACGCAAGACGCGCCTGTCATGCTGTCATGTTTCTTGACTACACCACTTCTCGACCTGCTGGTACCTAAAGATGGCGTCCGCGATGACGTATGTGCAAACTATCTATACTGGATGATTGGATTCAGCCTATCGCTTGCGCTGAAGCGCATGCACAGCCGGCCCAGCCGGCGCGCCATCCATGGCGCGACTGAGCGACCAAATGTCGGTGAAGCAGCCGTGCTCTATGGTTAAACCCTCGCGTAGTCACACGGTACCCCAGCGGTGAGGCTCCGAGCGAGCAAAGCTGCGACGCCTCTTCGCACCGGATCACGTGGCATGATGTCACACCTGCCACACTCGCGCTCCGGCGGCTCAAGGTCATTGCGACGCGATGAATGACCTTGAGAGACACGGCGTAGTAGAGCTTTCGCTTTAAAACAAGCGGGCCTCGTGCAGCGAATGAAAAGAGACTCCCGCAGAGGAGATCGTTCGAATGCCGGCACCACAAGGGCCTCAGAGCCTGCCTGTGGAACCTGCATCTACGCGCGAGGTTAACTTGACCGGGCGTCCGCCTTCGGGACAGAGAACACCTCGGGTCATTGCCCGTCAAGAGACCTCGGAGCGGCCTGCTGCCGCATCCACGCACGAGACGGTCATCGAGACGAAGAGCGTCTTGGGCCGTCGCCTTGCACGAGATTTCAGAGCAGCCTCCTGCCATCTATACCGAGAAGCGGGCCGCCCACCTTTTCCTGCGCCATGCTGCTGCTTCTACTTTGTCACGTCGGTCTTTACTATAAGTCCGGAGGGTGGGGAGACTGGTAGAGTCCTTCAGATGGAACACTCGCGGGTAAACAGCAACCTCGTGAGACTGCATAGTTTTTCCTTGTTTTCGAACAATCGTGCATGCCTGGATCTAGTTGAAGATGCTTTTCGTGTCTGCATGCCGTCTAATTTAATTGTCGCGTGCTTCATATTCACGCACCGTCTCCTCCATCTTCTTTGCGTCAGACGCCTTGCAACCTGACGATCCTAACAATCACCTCTATTCTTCTCGTTTCCTCCTCCTCAATTGTAGGGTAGCCAACAGGGCACGCTGTCGTGTCTGACGGAAGGACAGCGCAACGGTGGAGCGAAAACAATACGGCTTTATTTAGCCATCAACTTAACAGCAACGGGCGAACTGCCCTGTTCAATGTTACAGTAATGAAAGCACACGCCAGCTTGTATGCCGGCGCTTTTAAGCACAACCAAAAGGTGATAACGCTGCGCCGCCACCACAGCGCATGCCTAGCTGTGACGCCTTATCGCCTAGGCGCGTGACATATCACACGCCCTTGGTAATACCTTTCCCTCTTCATTTCTCTCTCTCTAACCATAACAGTCCTTTGAACACTCATTCCATGCATAATGCTTAATTATATATGCAGAATTGGCAAATTGTCTTTTTTGTTTTTGATACAGAACTGCTCCGGGCATCACGACTGGAAGAATATCAATATTCCCAAGCACTAGGTTGCTATAACCAAAATACCTCATGGGGAGCGATAACGGCGAAATGTGTGTCAATGGCTTAGGTCATGGTTATAAATTATGATGAGCCACTATTGTAGTAAAAGGCTCCACTAAAAGTGAGCGAAATTGTTTTATTTTGTTTCTGCCATTAGTAGGCGCTTCATGCAAAGTTCGACCAGAAACATAAAAAAGAAATTGACAATGGCTCGCTTCGGTTCTTTGCAGCTCTTTCACTTAATTTTATCGCCTATAGGCACCAAAAGAGTAGCGACATTTAAAAGGGTTTGAAGCTTGTTTGCAAAAATGACGCTCCTCGCAAATGATCTTGGGCCATCTGCTAGGCACTCACACTGAGTCAACGTGAGATAAACTGAACATCGAATGGAAGCATTAATTCACGAATATTCCCGCCGCTGCGTGGAGGGCGGCCATTTATCATTTAACAAAAGCATATGCAACCAAGAAAGCCATCAATCTTCCGGCCTTCCCTTGGGTGATACAAAGCCGCGGTGCAATTCTTGTTCATTCCTTTGCTGCAGATATTTTCAAAGAAAATAGACCTTGATATGCCTTTTGTGTCAGAAGGATGGTGTAGTTATTATGAATAAAGAAGGAATTATAGGGAGGTCCGATTCTCGAAATGGCAAGTGGCTGTAGATCTATTCTTAAAGTGTAGAGAAGAGCTTTGTTTCTTTTTTTTACTGCGATATCAATTAAAAATTTCGTCTCAATCCTCCTTGATACGCCTTAATCGACTTTATTCCACCTTCATCCACCTTAAATCACCTAATCCACATTAATAACCCTTAATCCATCCTAATTCACCTTATTCCAATCACTAATCAATCATTAACTTAGCTAATCGTTACGTGATAATTTGTGTGCCTCACAAGGCTACCTTGAAACATAGATCTAGGGATTTCGCCTTAAAACTTATTTTACTCGTTCGCAACGAACGTCACATCAGTTACATCCTGTAAAGGAACTTCATCGCCGACCCGGCATAAAACACTTCAAACATGTTTTACACGAACACAACAATAA
The DNA here is from genome assembly GCF_013339745.2 of Dermacentor silvarum. Classification (NCBI taxonomy): domain Eukaryota; kingdom Metazoa; phylum Arthropoda; class Arachnida; order Ixodida; family Ixodidae; genus Dermacentor; species Dermacentor silvarum. The sequence goes on along the minus strand of NC_051164.1, from coordinate 56,376,977 downwards.
AGTACTTAGAGTAGACTTTGGAACACGTTACAGCCAGTTATACATCCATGGTTGATTGATCGTTCCACATGCAAAAGAATGAGAAGTACGCATAGTAGCATCAAAGCCGTCATGTCATGAAGGTGTTTAGTTAACGTGGAAGAGAACCTCAAGTTCCTCTAATCAAAATGTTAAATAATGCTCACACACAGATTTCATTTCTTAGGCTCGTGCTTCGAAGGATTTATGTACATGTAAGGTTAGTACTAAACTAACATGTTTCTCATGCGCTGTAAGATACGAAACAGGAAGTTATGACCTGCCCGCAGACAAGTAGCCCTTAAAGTTCGTGTTACAAGCCTAAAGCAAATATTACATAGGCTTAATGGCTGCTTAGCAACCTGTCTTTTTTTAATGTCTTTGGGCACTGCTCGCTGTGTTATTGTTCGCAAAATCGTATGCGGCTTTCTGCACTCTGCATTATACAAACAGCTGGGGCTACTGTACCCACCCCAAAACGTTGTCGATTCTTGTGACAAGTGGCTAAACCAATTCTCGTGGAGAATAAGATAAAAAACAGCATCGTCAACATTAAGAAGTCAGCTGCAAGATGACTACGATGTTTTTAGCTAGTAGTAAAAAGTGTTTTGTGTGGGTAGACACAAAACATCCTCCACTACATAGCGTTTGGGCTTGGTGCCAAGTGTGCAGCCTCTTTTGGAATTACTGTACCAGGAAAAGCTGACCAAAGCTCACTCATGTGTCGAAGCCTTGAACGTCGCATCCTCCACCCGCTTCCCCGCGACCTCTCACCATCATGCTAACACCAAGTATCGCCGTGTACATGGGGCAAAAATGACATAGATGGGCTTTGCGGTCCCTCTCTCTCTCTCTCTGTGTGTGTGCGTGTTTTTTTTTTTTTTTTTTTGCTCGAACCGCAGGTGAGAGATTGTCGTCTGTCGAGTGGCAATAGCTAGTACACTATTTAAAGGAATACGTACACAAATTCTGAAAATTTTACAAAAATGCTGAAAATGAATCCTCAGTGTGCGATTACACCAAAAAGAAGTAGTCACTTCGTTCATTTTTGAGCAGATGGCTTTATTTTTGGCGTTTTTGTGAGCGCGCGCCTCGCCGCCAGACCCGCGGGAGTTGAAAGGCGTGACGTCACGACACCCTCGTCGGATAGCCAGCCGGCCACGGTCATTAGAAGCGCACCGACGCCGCCATCGCGAGCATATGGATTCGAGTTCTGGTGCCTTTACCAGCGATGAGTACACGTCTGAAGACGAGGACCATTCCAACTTGGCAGGAAATACCGCTTACGGTTACGAGCCTTCCGCGTCAAGCGACAAAGAAGAACAGGCGGCGGTGGAAGTGCCGGTCAGGTTTTCGCAAACCGTAGCGCGAAGATTTCACTCTGCACCAGACACTTGTGCAAGAATTATTTGTCATTTCCTCTGTAAACTTGCTTTTTCAAGAGCGCACGCAGGCGAGGCAGCTGCGGGGTACTTGAGCACTGCGTGGATGACTGAATACTTTATGCCGTCGGCGTGAGCAACTGCTGTGAGGTATCAGTACGTCCGAGACTCTCACGTCCACTTCGCCAGCCGCACGACAGATGGCAGCACCTGTCTGGCGTTCTCCCGTTTTTCCCGCTTTTAGCCTGTGGAGAAGCAGAGCTGTGTGTGTGTCTGCCCCGCTGCCACGTAGGACTGATCTCGTGAGTCGCGCTTGCGCGCGCTAGCCTTGTGTTGTTTTACTATGCTTTGCCATCATTTTTAAAGGCATTACTGCCCTCGTGCCAAGCCTCGGGCATCTCGCCCCAGCCTCGCCCTCAAACTGCTCAAGAAGGCTGCAAGTGAACGAAAACATTACCGACATCGTTTCGCCTCCTCTTTTCAAACGCGCCGCTGATCATTTCTGCCTTGCGTTTTCGTGAGAAGACCGATGACACAGCGCCAGGCTTTAGGCGTTGCCTTTTGAGCGGCATGCCGATGCTTTTCAGCACAGCCTGGCTGGTCACATAATCATCGTCGACGAAGTGGTCCGCGCAAACGAAGTCATTTTTAAGACATCTCCAGGCTGCGCGTGATGGCTGACTGGCAGGTACCCAAAGTTTACGCACCTGCTCGTCTCTGAGAAACGTGTGCGGTGGCGTGTGACGACCGACCATGCTGTTATAACAGCAATGTCTGGGCATTTTCTTCCGCCGCGACGAACGCGTCAATACCGAGCGACGACCGCGGGAAGGCGCATGTAAGACGCACCACCTGCGTGAAGCGCCGACGGGGATAATGGTTCAGACGGACCATGTGCGAAGATCGCCGAAAGGGATTAGCAAACATTGCAAGGGACCGACACCCCGGAAACACTGCGACGGCTGTGGGCGACCTCGGCCGCGCGCGCGCGCGCGCGCGCGGGTGGGTGTTATGACGCTAACTTTCAGCTGCTGCCGGCGGCCGCTTGGAGGCAAGGTGCAACAGAAAATCGCAAAAAAAAGTTGTTCCTCGTTTTTTTTAAGCAGCTTGTTGTATTCGTGATTTTCAACAGTAAAATTTTTGTTCTGACGCAAAAAACCACCCGCCAACTTTTGTGTCCGTATCCCTTGAAACAGCATGCAGACATTGTGTGTTTAATGCGTAGTTTCCGAAAAAGCTGTAGCCAATAGGGATTGACAAAAACTGTTGAAAAGAATATGCTACTTCTGCATTTTGTTTTCTTCATTTGGCTCGCGTCTTGTCTGCTTCTGGAGTATAGTGCATGTCACACTATCAAGCATAGCGTGAAAATGTGCTTTATTATGATATTTGTGGTCATAACTTGCCGCGTAAGTAAAAAACAATTCATAAATGTGAATTTCTTATTGGACATTCACTGTCACAAACCATTTACGAGCCAAGTACAAAGCGAAGGCAGTTCAGCACCAATCCTTAATGACTTCAGTATAAGGCTTTCTAATCACAAAATCGTGCTTCGCTTTCTTGTTCTAAACGTTTATCCGACGAAGTAGCGACTTGACTTTCGGGGTGGGAAATCTGCTCTATGCTATCAGCTTTAAAACTTCTTGGTAAAATGTCAAATAACTTCAGGCGGAATTTCAGCAATGACCGTCCGTAAGGATCCTGCATAACTGCCTTGTTCCCTTAGGAAAGCAAACAAAAAGCAGATTCCTAAACTACCTGCTTCCCTGCACTCAACTTCGTTCTCCTTACCGCTAGTATAAGTTCTCTCCGCATTTCTGTTTCTCCCTAAGGCAAAATCTTGCGGGCTGCTGCATATCTTAGACACCACGAGCAAAGGACAGGAAGCCATAAAAACTGCGGGCAGCCGTAAAATCAACGCCTGCGGTTTAGAGGGCAGGCAGGTGCTTGCAGTTCCATTTCTTTGTCATCTTCCGCAACACATCAGCGGCAAAGAAGCGCCAGATAAACAGTAAAGTGCGAATACACCATAAATTTGCCAGGTATGCGGAATACGCGCTCGTTTGCTCCAAGAAATGCGTCCATCTTCGGCCGAGGCAGGTTCCCAAGGAAACCACACGCTGCAGAGCGACAACTTGTCATGCAGCCCGTAATCATTTGTTATGCGAGACGTCGGCGGCGCTTTCGGTGTTGCGAGTCTTTTTTTTCTTCTTTTCCTTGTCTGTTTTTGAAAATCTGTGTTTCTTGATAACTTTCGGAATTGTAGAAAGTGGGTAAAATTTAGCGTAGCTTCGGCAGAATCATCGGCAGATTTGCAGTCACAATTTGCACAACGTTACTTTTGTTGCTCTCATTTCATCCAGGTGGCTATATTAACTCATGAGGAAGTGCTGAGAATTGTTTAAAAAGAAGCAATTATAAAGCTGGAAGTGAATTGTGCTTACAAAATTATACAAATTGGTGCCACGATGAAGGTTAGGTTGCATATGCTCCTGGTAAAAATATAGTTAAAAGAATCAAAGGGAGGATGAACGGAAATGCGTTTAAAAATGTCGCAGTTTCACCCGAAAGGCGCAGCATCAATTGCAATAGCAAATTAGCTATACGGAGTAAGGATAGTAGTTTTATCAGCTGTATAAACTTGGACATGCAACAGTACCAGCAACGCGCAGAACTGTTGTCGACGCCGTCGGCGTTTTGCCCGCGTTCGCACCGAACGCGCGCAAAGTGAAACCGGAACCGGAAGTGGAACCGGAACGCCATCTAGTGAACACTTCATAAAACTACAGGTGGCTACATACTACTACTACTACTACAGAGGAGGGAACAACCCACACCGTAAGGAGCTTCGCCCCTAAAAATTTGTCGGTCCTTCCCCTACCGGGAACAGGGGGGCACGCTAATTTTGTCATACCCTGAAAGTAGGGTGTCGAGTTCCCTAGCCTGGCGGTTTGCCACCCTTCGTTGAAGCTGGGATTCGGTGAGACGGGCTTTTAACGTGGGGTCCGCTTCCTGCTGCTGTAACCGAGCTTGGGCTTGGACTGCCTTGAACGCCGGATTCGCACGGCGAGCGCGAGCTTACTCCCGGCGACGTTCACGGTGTTTCTCGTCGAAAGCGGCCTTTTCCACCGCCGACCGAACAACACGAGGCCTTCCCATCCGTTTGCCGAGCGGGCACTGAAACTACTACTAATTAATTGGTTCGTTATGACAAATGAAAGGTTGGTGCTATCTCCTGTAGCCCTTGAGGGAGCACGGAGAAAAGGAGACCCGCTAAAACGCGCGCAAAGCCCCTTCCTTCCTTTGCCGTCAGGAAGCGTGTGCGTTCCTGATTGGGTGCTCCCGTCATGTTTACGGGCGCGCGCCTCAGTCGTATCACCAGTGGTCTGTTCTTAACCTTTACCGCCGTTTTCCTTCACTTGCGCGAGACAGGTATTTTGCGGTTACACCTACAACGGCTGACGGCACCGACACTTGTAAGGCAATACAAGCTTCGCTTCAAAAAAGGAATAGCCATTTTTACGTGCCGTGAAAAAAGCAGTCGGAAAACTTCGATAAGTAGCTGTCGTGCATCTCTAATCTGACAACACGGGTCACCAGGTTTTTTAACAGTGAAGCTGTTTAAGCCAGCCGTGATTTGTGCATGCGCCACGAAATTATCATCATCAGCATTGGCTGGAGCGTCGTCGTCTTCTTCCGCAGTTTAAGCCAGCCGTAATTTGTGCGTGTGGCACGAAACTGCCGCGCCATAGCCATGGCAACCAGGCGACGCCACACAGACACGGCTCCGCCGAGCTTCCGCCACCTAAGCGCTACTGCGCATGCGCCGTGACGTCATCATGGTGCGTCTGCGCTCGCCGCCGGAGAGAAATAAATAACTAAAACAAAATGAACGTTCTTGGCAAGGCAGGATTCGAACCCGGGTACCCAGGGTCTGTAGGCGAGCGTCATAACCGCTGCGCTGACACCCACTTTTTTTTCTTTATTGCATGGAAATCCCACGCTTGCAGAACGTGTATTTATGGGAACCACATGGTTGCATCGTACGGACGATTGCATCATAACTTTCCTTGGAAGTGAGAAAGAGAAAATGACAGCGAGAGAGAGAGAGACAGAAAGAAATGAAGAAAGAAAGAAATGGAAAGTAGGAGAGAGAAAGGAGGTTAGAGAGAAAGAACGATAGAGAGAAAGAAAGAAAGAGAGGGCGATAACGAAGCTACAACCAAGAGACGCAATCAATCGGCCAGCTTCGCTGTGTCTTGAGCTTTGCGCGGCCTAGTGCAAGCTTTCGACTTTTAGGAGTGAAGCTCCTTATAGCGGCACCCGTTCCGTCCCCGTCGTCGTAGTAGTAGTGTGTAACCAGTCTGAGAAAAATGATTAAAAAATTCCGAAGTTGTGTCCGTAGCGCGGAATCGAACCAGGGACCCCTCGCTTCCGAGCGCGCGGCGTTAGCCCACTACGCCACGAAGCTTTTTTTTTTATTTATTGCCATTTCACAAACACAAACAAAAATTATCAGATACACATGTACATATTCTAAATACACCAGCTACAACTCGGCCGGTGTATGTGGCTTAAAAATGTTTCACAGAAGCCAATTGATCCAATACAGGTAGCCATTCTGGGGGTTCACATTGGGCTCTGAATAAGTCTCGGGTGTAGATAACACTCTCAACAAAATAGTGTCTTGCTGAGTGAATTTGTATATGGGCATGCCTAACATCCATCCTGGTCTTCCATACGCTATGCATACAAAGCAACATTAGCATATCACTCGGCACTTCCCCTGTATCCGCACATGGAAGAAACCGGAGTCCAAAAGGGCTTAATGGCAATTGTTTTTTAAGAGTTCTTTGCAAGACATCCCACAGGAATACGGCATCGTGGCAGTCTAGAAAAATATGTTCTATTGTTTCCGGTTTCCTGCAGATTAAACAATTTACTGACCAAGGTACAAACAGACCTTTACTTTGTAACCATGGCTTGACAGGGAGAGTGTCGGTATGTATTTGAAAAAAGAATGTTTTAACTGAGGGCCTGATCGGCATTTTTTAACACGCTTTAACACATCGCGTTCAGGACCTAGCTTGTAGACAGCTCGATAGACAGGTGTTGGTAAGAATACATCAAGAATATCACAATACAAACGCTTTTTCGTAACATCAGACAAGTATTCATATGAAAACCTTGCCTTGAGCAAGCGTATAGACATTACCACTTCACGCAAATAAGAACTAAGCGGTCCTGCTTTCAAAGAAAACGATGATACAACAAAATCAGATAGATAATTCTGTAATCGTGCTTGGATCACAGTTCTCAAAAATACATCAGTTTGATCCCGCACAAAGAAGAATCTGCTCACCAACTGCTTGAAGAACAGATGCGAGAGCCCTAGTCCCCCATTTTTCACCTTATGAAACAAATTGCACCGGCTGGTGCGCTCCCACTGCGATCCCCATATAAAAGTCGCGAATACTCGGTGGAATTTTTGCACCGAACTTCTGGTCATGGTCATCACTTGCAACACGTAAAACACTTTGGCAATTAAAAAAATATTGCAAATGGAAGCTCTTGCAAATACTGAAAAGTTATGGCCACCCCATTTATCGGTAGTACTTTTAACACGTTTGTTTTCCTCAGACCAATATTCTTCCGCATTTCGGTAATAATTTAGTGGAACTCCAAGGTACTTTCCAGGGGAAGTTGTCCAATTCATATTGCAGTACACATCGGGTGTGCTCTGCCAGATGCCATGCCAAAATCCAAGGCATTTCGGCCAACTGATCGCGCTACCTGTTGCTGTGCAGAAAGCTATAGCTATTTTGACAACTTCTTCCACGCTTTTCTTATCAGTACAAAACACAGCTATGTCGTCCGCATACGCTAGAACCCTAATTTCACTGCTCAAAAATGTATAGCCTCGAATACGCGGTGTTGCAAGTAAACCTAAACAAAAGGGTTCCAGGTAAATCGCAAAAAGAAGAGGAGACAAAGGACATCCTTGTTTCACGCTTGACCGCGCAGGAATTGAATCACTTAATTCTTTGTTAATCACTAATCTGGCTGTACAATCATGATACACCATTTTCACACCTTCAGTAATCACAGATCCAACATTTACATGCTCCAGCAGTAAAAACAAAACTTCATGTACAACTTTATCGAACGCTTTATGTAAGTCTAACTGAATCATGGCCACGCGGTCATGCATTGCGTCACAACATTCCAGAATACTTCTAGCTATGTGTATGTTTGTAAAAATTGTTCTACCTTTAATACCACACGTTTGATGCGGGCCAACAAGGGACTGAATAACGCTTTGGAGCCGTCTAGCTAACACCTTCATGTATATTTTGTAATCTGTATTGGTCAAACTAATGGGACGGTAAGACTCAACTGAAAGTAACTTTGCAGGGTCATCAGTTTTGGGGATCAGTACTACATGCGCTGTCCTAAAAGAGAGGGGTGCTTGCTTTTTTTCATAACATTCAGTGATCACTCGATGTAAAGCCATTGCCATTTCTGTCTTAAGAAACTTGTATATGGCTGCACCCAATCCATCCGGCCCGGGTGACTTGCCGTTACTTAATTCATCTATTGCCGCTTCAATTTCTGCCACGGTAATTTCAGATTCCAATGACTCTCTAACCGTGTCTTGTAATCTCGGCATAAGGGACAGAAAGTCAACTCGGAAGCGCTTGGGGTCATCAATTTTTTGGCCAAGAAGCTCTGTGTAAAATTCAACAAATGCAAGTGTTATCTCTTTGCTTTCTTGGGTAATTTTGTTACGATATCGAATTTCATTTATCACTTTATTTGCTGCATGCTTCTTTTCTTCACTAAGCACACGCTTAGTGGGCGTTTCGCCCAGCCACAATCTTTCAGTACGCGCCCTTATCATTGCGCCGCGGTACTTATCTTCATCGATCAACTCGAGCTTTGCTTTCACCTCTTTTATTTCTTTTTTAAACGCTCCAGGCACTTCATTTTCGACGCCTAACATATACTCCAACTCACTGCGTAACTGTTTCTCTTGTTGCCTTTCCTTGTGACGTAATACACACGCTCTATCAATTGCAGCAATTTTTATATCACATTTAAACTGTTCCCACACTGCTATGAAGCTGTTAGTTTCAGTATGCAGGGCATTTGAAAGACATGCTTTGGCTCTTGTGAGAAATACTTCATCTTGCAGCAGTTTCTCATTAAACTTCCATAGGAAGCAGTTAAACTTCACAACCTTTCGTTTTTCGCCAATGGTAACCCTGACCAAACAATGGTCACTAAAACTAAGGTGTTGTGTTTCATAAGAGGAGCATAGTGGTACAAACTTCGCCGGTATGTATATTCTATCTAGCCTCGCATGGGAGTCACCTTGAAAATGTGTATATCGTGCTTGGCCATCTCGTGTCATGACATAACCAATGTCCTCAAGCTCTCTCTCAATCACAATTGCACTCAAAAGCTCAGCGCTTCTATCGCGCACATTGACCCCCGTATTCAGAAATGCAACTTCGCTTCAAGTCCGTGCTTGACTTGAGTTAAGTGACGCCTATTGTGAACGTGCCGAAGCAAACGCAATGAGTGTCCATGGCATGTTCACGCCAGGCGTCCTTTAAATCAAGTCAAGCTTGGGCTTCAAGCTAAGTTGCATTTCTGAATACGGCGGTGAGACCCGTTGTTTTGTCCTCAGCTCTACAGACGCAATTAAAGTCCCCTAGAACCACAATATTTCGTTCTGTTTTCAAAAACCCTTCAGCATACCTGAAAAAAATTTCACGTTCATGCATTTTGTTTGGTGCGTAAATGCACACAGCACGCCACTGTAATCCAGAAAAAACAAAATCACATGCAACCAGTCTCCCACTGTCGCAGGCGGACACTTTTTCAACAACCGCGATGCTATTGCGAATAAAAATGACGCAGCCTCCTGACCGTCCAACAGCATGGCAAACACATATATTGTATCTAGAGCGAAAAATTTGAACCATTTGTTCTGTTTGCTCCTCACTTTCAATTTTTGTTTCTTGTACAGCCAGAAGGTCAACGTCATTTTCCAAAAGAGTGCGACTAATCTGACATTGCCTCCTGCGCGAACACAGTCCTCTCACATTCAATGTCGCAACGCGAAGGCTAGATTTAAAGTTAGTCGCCATTTCATGGAGGTTGCTTGGCCAGGCGTCCTACTCACATCGCAACAGAGGGTTTCTTGGGATCCTCGTTGAAGTCGTCTGGAACGTCACCTCCGCTAGTGCGGAGGCGTTGTAGGGTTCACCCTACGGTCAGGCGGCAACTTTGGCTTCGGTTGAACCGAAGACCGCCGCCCAGTCGACGCCTTCGTTGGAGGCTCGCCGGTGCCGGACGCACTCGCTTTCCCTATGTTGTCGGAGTCTTCGTAAGGCTGCTTTGCAGCGACGCTTCCGGTCGTGAGCATCTCGGCGTCCGTTACCTCCTGGTCGGCGTCTTGCGCTACTGACAATGATGTGTTTGCGGCCTTCGTTTCTGCGTCATCTGTTGTAGTCTCTGGCATCGTTTCCGATGCTGCAGCCGAGGGCTCGGCACCACCATTCGCTTCCTGAACAACTCCTGAAGAAGCTTCAGGGGGCGTTGCAGCAGTCTTCGCGCCGTCGTTGTATTCCCTGCTAGCTTCTTCGGCGTCTGCGGCGTCCATCAGGTGTTCTGACACAACGTCGCTACGGAGTGGGCCTGTAACACTGGCATAAGATCGCACGCACTGGGAGTCATCGTGGCCGAAGCGCCGGCAGATCCGACATCGTGGAACGCGGCACTCTCGTCGGATGTGTCCGGTGCCACGGCATCGGAGGCAGAGCGGCGCTCTGCCAGGAACGAAGACGAGCGCCATATCTTCGGCAACACGCAGCTGGTGAGGAAGGTCATCCACTGTAACGCCCACCTTTAATTTCAGCGTCACCGAGCGGGTTGTCGATCCTTTGTCGATGCATCCCTTGACCTTCCACTTGTCTCTGCTGATTTCCGTAACTTTTCCAAACGGCGCCAAAGCCACTCGCACGTCATCGTCCGGTACGCCATGAAGCAGCCAGTAAAGCTTCAGTCGGACACCTTGATCGCGTGGGTCGATGACCATGCAGCGGTGATCTTTAACGTTGAACGCATCTGCCGCTAATATCTTCTTCTTGCCTTCCTCATCCTTAAACGTCACTGCCCACAGGTGATTCATTTGGTATGCCCCGAGGGCAACCACTTCCGGCAGCAGTGAGAGACGCGCAAGGCTGTCTCGAACATGCTCGACTCGATATGGCCTGGCTTTTACATCACCATGCAAAAACACCGTGTTTAAAACAGACGCACCTGTGGGCAGATGAGGCAGAACAACCTGGTAATCTTCAGCCGGCTTTTCAGTACACCTGATACCGCGGCCCACACGGGCCGCTGAAACCTCCCCTACAAGGGAGCACATGATGACACGTCCGAACGCTGCGAACGCCGAACGCCGACTACGCCACGGCTCCTTTGCCGAAGCTTCGATAAGGTTAAGCAGTTTTTCGACTTAAGTGTAAGGTTGTTTTATGAAACACGTTAAGGCGCCAAAAAGGGAAGGAAGGCAAAAGATAAGTGCAAGCTTGGTTTGTGAATATGGGCCTAAGAGTTGTGTTGAAGATTAATATGCAAACAACAAACAATGTTCGATAGTATGGCAAGGGGACAAGAATTCAAGATCGCCAGTCAGCCTCTAGGGTCTGTCCAGGAGCACGTTTATCTAGGTCAATTACTCACAGGGGACCCTGATCATGAGAACAGAAGAATAAAAAAGTTGTCGCAGTTTCACCTGAAAGGCGAAGCATCAATTGCGATAGCAAATTTGTAGAGAGCTATACGGAGTAATGATATTAGCTTTATCAGCTGTATAAACTTGGACATGCAGCAGCACCGGCAACAGGCAGAACTGTTGTCGACGCCGTCGGCGTTTTGCCCGCGTTCGCTCAAAATGCGTGCGGCGTTGGTGACTGTTGGCGGAGCCTCTGATATAAATAGGCACTTGGTGCCGCAGCTAAACGTCGCCTCCCCTCCCTCCCTCCTCCCCCACGGCCTCTAGCGCGTCGGAAGAAGGCGCGTTTGCTCTACATATATGGTGATTGTAAAGGAGGAAAGAGACGCCTACTTCTGCAGCCCTTAAGGGAGCACGGCGCAGAACGCACGTTTGTTCTCCGCCGTGCGTTCACTCCCCGTGAAAGCGCGCGTCCCTCGCGCCCTTTCGCTCGCACATACAGCGTTCGGCGCGCGCCGACGATTTCATCTCCATTGATGTCATACGGAACCTCACGGCGACGGCGACGCCGACGGCACAAATCTGCTTTTGAGTGTCCATATAATTGCTATCGAAATAAAATTGGTTGGAGAGTATACGGTAGGCATTACCAAATCCTGATTGGGAGCTTACCGCCACCGTTGAAAAGAAAGCGGACAATCATTGTATTCTACCAATGCAGAAACTTTGAGGTTCACTAAGAAGCTCGAGAACCAGTGAAGGACCGTGCAAAGAAGTTTGTAACGAAAATTGTTAGGCGTAAAGTTTGGAGACAGGAAAAGAGCGATGTGGATCAGAGAGCAAACTAGGACAGCCGATATTCTAGTTGATATTAACAGAAAAATTCCGAGTACACCTAAGCACTTCTCACGATTAGTGACTGCGAAATCAATGTCCAAGTGAACCCTTCTGAGCGGTCCTTGGAGTTTTGGCTGCGAGTAATGTTTTCGAGTTTCGCTGAGGGGTGTTATTGAGTTTCCTGATTAAACTGGTGCAGGTTATTTATTTTTGTGCACAGTTTTCACGTTAGCATGGTGGCTGTAGACCGGAATCATTTGGACAACATTGGTGAGAATTCAAAGATGCCGCATGCCACCAACGTCCTACGCGACGAGAGACCGAGGAAGCTGCAATGGCTACCAAGGCCGACCCGAGCGCACAGCAGCTGAGCCCAGTGGGCTTGAGAGAGAGAGATACCGATCACGCGCCGGCTTCCGAGAGCGAGATGGCGGCACCCGCGCGTGCGCGTCACACGAGGCCCTCGCTGAGCACAACCCTTCTCGCCCCGGGGTGTCCCGATGCGTATCTGCTCCGTCGAGGTGCACTGGTGACGTGGCGTCGCAGCGATGCCCTCTCCCCTCACGCAATACCTGGCACGCTAGCGTGGGAGCAGGCGTTCCGATTCGCCGCTCTTCTCCGTGATACACGCTTGTGACGTGGCGTCGCAGCCAGCGGGAATTTAGCTGCCGTTTCGCGGCTAAAGACGCCGGCTTTTACGTTCAATGGGCCACTTGACGCTTTCGCATCAAAAGGTGGTGCTGGTCAGGCTATGTACTGCGTAGGGCAGATAACCGAAGAGCCATTAGAGTTACAGAATGGGTGCCAAGGGAAACTTTCAGGTGAAAATTGGTATCAGCTAGCACAAGACAGGGGTAATTGGAGATCGCAGCGAGACGCCTTCGCCCTGCAATGGACATGAAAATAGGCTGATGATGATGATCTTGCCGCACAAAGATGTCCAATATCATAACAGCTTAACGAAACAACGAGACTTCGCTAACATATCACTCACGGGGAAATATTTTGCGCGCACAATCGACAAGGACACAGTGAAGGGGGACACACGAGCGCTTCACTGTGTCCCGCTTCACTGTGTCCTTGTCGATTGTGCGCACTAAATATTTCACTATGAATTTGTACCAACTCGCCCAACTATCAGTTCTGATGATATCACTCGCGCTTTCGGCACGTTCGATCAAACTTCGCTCACACGTGGTCCAACAATGAATTGGAAGAACAGTTTTTTTAGGTATTATCTGTAGCACGAAAGTGATAAGCCTGATTGAAACTGCTCCTTGGTGAAAAACTTGCGATAAAAGGGTGAGTGACAATAAATGTGCCTGTCTCCGCAAAGTCTGGAGAAAATTGTTTTCGAATTCTCGTTTGTCGCGCTAAATGAGATCCCTCGAGATCTACGCCCTAGAAGAACTGCAATGATTTTATTGACTTCTAAGTCTGTGTCCCACCTCATCTCCTGTCGTCGTGTTAGAACATGAGTCAACCAATCATGCAAGTCAAGTTCCTTTTTGACGCATTTAAGTAAACGACACGACTTTACTTGCTCAACATGTGCGCGTAGACTGTGCGCGATTCTTGCAACAACCTACGTGGTTACCCTCGATAAAATACTGGTTGTTTACACTTGTTGAAATTGAAAGCATGTCATGAGTTAACAATTCCGTGGACTAATATTCTAACTGCTCGAATGAGATAAAATAAGTGTAATATCATTTTTACTGCCAAAATCTGCAGTTGTCCTAGCATACCATGTTTGCACTCCTATAAGGTCATGCTGCACTGTGGTGCTCTAAGTGCCCAATAAAAAGACTTCATATATGTAGCTCTTTTTAGCGGCATTCTTCTATTGTGCCTTGTGGGACCACGTCGGAGAGGGAACACGACGACTTCTGTCGGCCGCGGTGGTGATGTGACCCGGTATATCAAGCGACCATCAATTTGTGAGCTCTCTAGTATTCGTCGTTCACAATGTATTGCGAGTCAATTAGTGTTTGACTGTACTTATATATTTAACTTCGTACTGATGGGCGCTGGCTGAAAGCGAGATAGAAGAATAAACGTAGCGTTCAGGCAACGTTGTTTGCCAGCGTTCGCAACCTTCTGCTCGCGGCACATAATGTGTTTGGACAAGTGATCACGTCTGCGTGTACAGTCGCGGTCCAAACGTTTGAAGTAGCGACATACGAAAAACCGGATTATCAACTACCAGTAATTGGAACAGTGTTTCTTTATTCAATTGTATTGCAATATCAATTATATGGACACTCCAAGCGCATTTCTGCCGTCAGCGTCGCTGTCGTCGTCGCCCGTCGCCGTGATGTTCCATATAAAGTCCAAACACGATAACATTATCGCCGCACGCCGCACGCTGTAAGTGCGAGTGAAAACTTGTGAATCTCAGACGACGCTCGCGGCTCAATCTTGCGCGCGCGAGGTAGGAAGGCGGGGCGGAAGCGCGCGTCTTCTGCCGCGCGCGAGACACAGGGGGCAGGCAAGGGAGGCGGGAGGGGCATTCACACCAGTGGCTGCTGCTTACATCGCCGTATCTTGAAAGCAATCTGCGACGTGAACAAAGTGCGCTCCCACGCGGTCCTCATCTTCAAAGCGATCTGCGACGTGGACAGAGTGCGCGGATTGCCGGTAGTTTCGTATGCGCAGTGCTTTCGAACTTTGGTTCGCGTTGAAGTGAGAGACAGCACGAAGGGTCAATTCGCTCGCTGCTGCTGTCGCCCTTCCTCCTTCCAGCGTTCTGACAGCGAGTTTCCGCGGGCATGGAGCGAGATGTGTCCATGTTTACCTATGCGCGCGTGACACCATGCTTGACAATTTAGTTACTAAGCGAATGTTTGCAAGTTTATACGGCCGATAAAACTAATATCCTTACTTCGTATAGCTGTCTACTTATTTGGTATAGCAATCGATGATTCGCCTTTCGGGCCAAAATTCGCCTTTTTTTTTCTGTCGGTGCTGCCGTGATGTCTTGGGGCCTCTTCGTCGACGGGCCCCATGTTGTCGCTAAAATAATACTCGACAGTACGTATTGGCGTAGGTATACAAGTGTGCCGACATGTACGTGAGCACATTAGCAGAAAAAAAATGCTATTCCACTCTCTGGTTCCCTCTTCGAATGTAGCACATATGGTGTCTTGCATAGAAACAATGTCATTACAGAACGTTGTGTACTACGTGTACCTCGAGCAGGTGTGCAACATGTCACCAGAATGGCAAATGACATACAGAGCAACATGTACGGCACTGATGAAGTAGACATACGGGGCGAGCTAGCATGATATACTACAGCAAAGTGTGCATGCAGTAGCTACATTGGGAAGATGTCTAATAGAAATATTGTTTGTATCCTCGAGAGAGCAAAACGACAGTTTTCGTGCCACGTTACCCAGGGCAATTTGTCATGAGATGCCGCCGTGTGACAGGCTAATTGAACCAGGCGATGAATGCTTCGATACAAGCGAGAAAATCTAGTGTGTTAATGTTATTTGGGGGGCCACATATGTGTTCATCTAATAAAAGGCCTCTCTTGTAGCCGTCTTGTATGCTGCTTGCTTAACCTTATTATGGTCAAAAAAAGAAAAAAAAAACCTGTGAAGATCGAGTTTCACCGAATAACGGCATCAAGAGCGAAATAAATATTTTTGCATATTTCCTCACGAACTTCGACGTTGTTCAGTGATTGGGCCGTCTTTTCGTCTACCAAGCAGAGTGAACAGCTTCTACAGACATCCTTCTACAGGATGAACGCAATTTCGTTCTCCCCCAATATACATTAGCTCTCGATGAGGCATTCAATGTCTTTTCTGTAAGCGATCTCTGTAGCATAATTAGCTCAATGCAATGTAGATCTGCAATGCAACATAATCAGATCTTCAGTGCAGTTTTATTCTTTGTAATTCGTTTTTTTTTTATTGTTCGGTGTCTGTGAAATACAGGAATGGCCGTATTTTAACTCGAACAATATCCGTATACATTTGGCAACAAATGCCCAGAAAATTTTAGTGGCACTCTAGGGACTTGCATTCAAACGTATATATGCTTCCTTAGGTTCTGTGTTTCTGCGCGGAACAGCACAAGAGATAAAGCAGATTCCAATGCTTGGCCAGTCAAGGTACCGGCGGGTGATGTAATGGCGCCGAATAAGCATCACATTGGCACTTTGTTGTCACGTAGATTCCGCACAATTCGGTCATGCAAAAGGTTATTTTTACTCTCGCTCATTGTTGTGCCAAGTGTCATTGTGCTGCAGACATAAACAATGCTGCTATACAAGTTCTGCGGCCACGTACATGGGCATATTTGCGATTTTTCAGGGTCTCCTGAATACTACAGCGCATTTGAGACATGAAATTTCGCTGAAGCGGAAAACCTAAGGAATCGTACAATCAAAGCCTTTCCAAAAGCCTACGGACCAGTTGCAATAGCTAGATGATAAGATTTCACTCACACTTGCTCGTCGGCTGCAGAAATGATTATATGCATCACGTAAATAAATACCCGGGGCACTATCTGTGATCAAAATTTGAGCAGTCTTTGTTCGCTCAAAAAGTTGCATGCATGCGGACACTAACGAGTTGCATCAATATTATCGCATGAGCTTGCAGACATCATCACAGATCGTTCACTGGAGCGTGACTAGCATTCAGTATGTTGCAACCTGTTCGTAGTTGGGCTACATTGAGCGCTTTCGTGCTTTGTACACTGCAGCAGCCACCCCGTATCGATCTCTAGTGGGACATTTTCAGCAACATTTGGACGTCACTATCACGATTACCATGGTAATCCGCGACAAAAATTTCCGCCGATAGTTTTCGTTGGTAGGCTGAACAAAACTGCATGGTGGAAAAACGCGCACTCTCCAAAAACGATCGATGTACGACAGTTCTAGAGCACAACCGAGGGTGAGCTCAGTTCTAACCTAACAGCAGTTGTGGGCCAGGAAATAGGTCGATAGTCCTAATTTGTTGCTGACCATCTCGTATAGGTAAAGTCCGACGTAAGCTAAAATACTAGAACAATAAGACGGTTGAGTTAATGCACGCGGAATATAACAAACAGAGATGTAATTTCAGGCCAAGCGTCCTGCTTTTCAAGTCGCGTATACTTTTTTTATTAAACTTAGCCAAACCACTTTTCGCAAACGAATAATTCTGCATTAGAAATCGCCCTCCCCAGAGCCAATACCTAGTACTAGAAGGGACACTTGGGCGAGTTGGTGGTAATTCATGTTTTGGAAGGTAACAGCGCTCAACAGACAAGGACTTAGACAAAGAAGAACACGACATTGGCACCGACTCACAACTGAAATTTATTTCGAGGAAAATCACAGGTAAAACACGGGCCTACAGGGCAACAACTAATCCTTGTGACGCGTCGATCCACACATGGAACAAACCAGTGCGTCATAACACACACCAAAAACATAAAATCAATAGAAGACTTTTCTTATCAGACTCAACAATAATCTATCGTGATACCCTTTCTTGGAATTATCTCAACTCTTTAATTACTAAGAGTGACAGACGGCTTGCTAACACATCTTCCCCCTCCATTATCATTAAGGAAAGGCTTCCATAAGCTCCCTTGTGCTTTGATCCTTATCCAGAACAAACAGTCAGTTTTTTCCGCTATCGATCGGCACCCACACTCTCTACAACTAGAAAGCAAAGTCAAATTCCCCGGTACCTTTTAATGATGAAAGGTGCTCCTTTCTCCAATATTTAGACTGATAAAAATTCATAGTGTAGTTACAGCGTCCATGTGCGTCTGAAGCGAAGACTACAAATAAGATAATGTGAATGATTCCTTTTAGCAGCGCGCGCGCACACACGGTTGAATTCAATTGAGTTTATTCAGCAACAAGATTCACTGATGGTTCCAATGGATGACGCGACGGAGGGCTTGCGTCACTGCTGCGGCATGCCAGCAGTATGCTACTTAACATTAGGGGGCATATTCTTACGTTGTTCAGGAGTTCTCAGGATTTCTTTCGATGACAATATCTAGCGTTTTTCTCAAAGATTGCATGCCGGCGTCAAAACGTGTCGAGCAATTTGGCGCTCATAAATCGTTTCCAAGAAGTAAGTTAAGGGAATCAGATATATATGGAAGGCTACAAATTTTTCATAGAGTTTGTCCAGTATGAGGTCATGCTAGTGGGCGAGAATATTAACACCAACGCACACAGTACTACTGAAAGATCCTGAACAGGTTAAAAGACGATATCTGTGACAATAGACAAGAACTGGGAAATAGGAGCACATAGATGCACTATACGGCAACAGTGCACCTAAACAACAAAAAACACATGCTTTACAACTTCGCATACCCCAACTATACTTTTAAACCGCTAACTTACTAACTTTTGCCACCTTTAAGTATTTTACTTTTGCTGTGTCCCAATACAAACTGAAAAGCTACTAAATTAATTGAAGCCATTGATTGCGTACATTGCGAATCACAGGCTTTGCTCAACAGCATTAGTGAACATTACTTTCCCGAAGCTTTCGAAAATCTGGAAGGGCGCTGAGGGATGCATTGGTCATAGCTTCTTCTCAGGCAGAACATTCGTATCACCTCGTACACAAGTTTCCCTATCCAATATAGTGTCACTCTGTAATAGGAATTCCTCATGCATATGCTTCTTGGGGCGTTCACTCTTCACTTTGGTGCTCCATTTCATTTCTGCGGCACTTGGTTTTCAGTTACCGCCAAGCTTCGCCGCAGAGTATACCTGCCATTTTCTTTTTCTTTCACACATCTACGCCATATATATTTCGATGTGCAAACAAGATAAGGTAACAGGATGTTTACAAGCTACCTATGCTGAACGATAGAAATTCGCAATTTAAATTGCCAATCAAATGTCTCAGAGCACTTCATAGCTACAAAGTTCAGATCTTTTAAACACGTTGCTTGTGATTCTAGTACTACTAGAAGAGCATTGGTAGTAATGGTAACTTCATATTATTTTAACATCGTATAAACTGTGCCAATGCCACTCTGGTACCTACTCCTCCACAAACTATAGTTGGAATGCAGTAAAAAAAAGCACTTCGAGAGTACTTTACTGAACGTTAATCAGCCATGCTTGTTTCGTTTCATATCATCCATAGAAATTATGTAAAAATTAACGATTAACTCTGCAGTTTTTTTAACAATGTCATGCTAGAAGTAGCCAGATGGAAAGGAGGGCAAGGAATAAAGGAGACTATGGTTAGTTGAGGTCTCCGGCTATGCAACGAAACGCCAAGGCCCCGCAGCTACCATGGGGGTGAGTTGCTGCTTTTCAGTAAAGATATACCGCGGGAGGAAATCAATTAAGAGAGCGAAACATAATGAGCAGCATATCAAAAAGTTATTTTTTGTAATTGTTCCACATCACAAACATAAGGGAGACGTTAAAGAATTGAAAAATTATATACCCATTAGCTTGCTTTCAGTATTGCATCAAATATTCACCAAGATAACTTCCAATAGAATCAGAGAAAGACTTGACTTCAGCCAACCAAGAGAACAGGCTGGCTTCGGGAAGGGATATTCTACGATTTATCACATCCATGTCCTCAATCAAGTAATCGAGAAATCTGCGGAGTACAAATCAACCTCTCTATATGGATTTCATTGATTATGAAACAGCACTTGAATCACTAGACACACCAGCAGTCATAGAGGCATTGCGTAATCACGGAGTACAGGAGGCATACGTGAATATCTCGGTAAATATCTACAAAGATTCCACAGCTGCCCTGGTTCTCCAAAAGAAAAGTAGAAACTTACCTATCGACGGGAGCTGTGTAATTCCGTTACCGACTCATTATGCGGATTCATCACTATGCACTGTATTAAAGCATGAGCTGCGTAAATAACACTGGCAGGCTGTGACTACAGACGAAAAAGTGAAACCACAAATATATTGCATGAAAGTCGCCTCAACACCGTTCGTTGACCTTCCAAATCAGGAAAAATACTGCTAATGGCCTCACATTTAGCTCACAGAAGTGTGTCCACTTCAATATAAGGCATGAAGTCAATGCAAAAAAAAAAGAAAAAAGAAACAACCCTAATCCTTGACTTAGGTGTCTGCTAGGGGCACTCGCAACTCGGCGTTGGTGTACCCTGGTGTATTGTTTGGGTCAAATTTGTGTTTTACGTGTGTTAACTTTGTGGTAATAAAGTGAAGTACGACACAGACACAGAGAATGCTGGTGAATTCTTGATTTAAACGATATAAACTAGAGTACACTACACTAGGCCCGGCGGCCTCGTCGTGTACTTCCATGGCGGAGAGAACGGGCGGGAAACCGAACTCGGAGGAGCAAGCGTACGGAACTGGCGGGAAACCGCCACGCACACGGAAACAAGCCATGACTGATGCGGTGCGCATCTAAAGTGAACGATTGTGTGCTTTGGTGTACAGCCATTAGACTTTCCCGAATTGTTTCTAATTATTCCTGACAGATAATTAGCTCTTTACTGTACTAAACCTGCGCTCTGAAGTCATATCATCAACCATGAGTAGAACCATCGATATCTACCTGTTTTTATTTTTCTATGATTTATTTTTAATTTCGTCCCACTTCTGTGACAAACTGGAAGTCGGTCCCTAACCGAAAGTTGGCAAGAAACAAAGAGTGTCGCACGGTGCTCGCTCCACAAATAATACCAACGGCAGGCAGCAAACAAGTGTGGTCACCGAAGGTAACGGCCGCCTGCTGCTGAGGCCTGTTTTCTACAATGATGACCGTAAAGAGCAGTGGTTTATGATGCTGTTTCAAGATAAGCCACAATGGAGTAAAACAAAATGCTCAGTGGCTCATGAGCATATATATGCAACATTTCATGAAAATTGAATATATAGAGTGGTTCCAATGTCTGTGGGACACTGCTATAGTTAGCGCAAAAAATTATCACATTTACACATTAGCTAAATGAAACTTCCTAGGTTTAGTAACCAAGGTTAAGTAATTTAGTACTGTGACTCTTTTCGATGATCCTGTGTGAAATGTAAGAAGCCAGTCCGCAAATCATGTTTACCTTTAAATTACTTTTGCATGTATTGTTTTGGTTCAATGCGTATAATTTTTTTATTATTTAGGTAAAATAGCTTAACCGTCGGTTGGCCTTCATTACGTTTTAAGCGAAGCTTTGTAGGCTCACAAGTGTCGGCGGTGGTGGCGGCGGCGGTGTCCCGCTGAAAAGTGAGCCGATCCTGGCGATAGTGCAAAAAAGGTCCGATCTCAATGGCACATACCAGGGACAAAAAAGAAAGAAACTGAGAGAGAGAGAGAAAGGAAGAAAGGGAGAAAGAGAGGAAGAAAGAGAGGACGAGAGAAAGAAAGAGTGCGAGAGAGAGAAGGAAAGATAGAGACAAGAGAAAGAAAGTCACCACCAAGGTCAGAGAAAGAAAAAGAAAGAGAATGGAAGAAAGAGAAATAAAGAGAGAAGGAGAAAGAAAGAGAAAAAGAGAGGCAGAGCAAGAAAGAGATACAAAAAAATAAAGAGAAAGATAGAGAGAAAAAGAGAGGGAGAAAGAGAGAAAGAAAGAAAATCACCACGAAGGTCAGATACACGCACGACAAGCTTCGCGTACCCCCCTTTTCTCGACAGGGGAAGGGCTGGTGATTATTACTGAATGGTTTCTGCGCTGGACTAACCCATGTGACTGTCAAGACAGCTGTGTCGCGGTGTTGCCACAGAGTAGGGTTGATTGCTTGATTGCTTTATTTGCTTCAGTCACAGCACAGTGTAACAGGAGTCGAAGGGGAAAAGCCGTTCAAATGACGGCTTGAGGATCCCACCCGTGTGAAGTCAATGTAGTGTGCTTTGTTCGAGCATATGATTTTTCATTTGATTGTTTTTTTGGTGCACCTGTCTTCACTTGGGGTCGCATTTTAAATTCTGTGTAGGTTATCACTGTTCATATGATATTCTACCTTTCACACTGCAAGAGGAAAATCTTGGATATGCAGTTATTCATAGCTGTCAATGAATGTGACTTTGAAGTGTTTTTGAGGGGTAATTTGGCTGCAGAGAGAAAGCTATTACAATACATTTTGAGACAAGAAAGAAGGCTAAAACAAGTTGCATTTGGTTTGTTGAATAGTGAGCTATCATAGTTAAACTGCTTCCTTGATATAAGCGAGTGCAGCTTAAGGCTGTTAATAGGTAATGTGCTATTATGTTGCTATTCTTGAGCCATTATATTGCCATTTAGGTAGTTGTTTGTGCTACCTGCATCAGTGATCAATGTCTGAATTTCAGAGGCTGCTAGGAACGACGCAACGTGAGCTAATATGCTGTCACACTATCAAAACAGTGGCAGACCGGCTGACAAAACGGCTGCTTGAGCGTCATCTGCGACTCAAAGACGAATGTGATGCATTTGATAACCTTAATTACATAGAATTCTTACTGTGTTTTCTGGTATACATGACAGTGAGCTATACTTGCATTTATTGGCGGGGAACCTCTAGCTCTTTAATTTAGTTATTTCTAAATCTGAACTCTAGCTTGCCAAATCCCGATGTTTAAATGCTGCCAGCTTCAGTAAGGGTGTTCGATGTTGTGCTATTTGTCAATAAGGAAAATTGCCTTTCCTTTTTGAAATTGACCATACGCAATGTGAATTGGACATCAAAACAATGATAATAAAGTTGTTTGTCATTGTTGGTGTTGAGGAGATAGTACTTTTTTGTTCTTTTTGGAGTACGCAAGAAGGTTCTGTCTGGTCTTTAAGTCAAGAATGGATATATAGATGTCAGATCAGTAACTATGTTATGGAGCCTCAATTACCTCTTTAATAATACAGAAATATTATTAATTATTTCATTAACTTTTAGTGACAGCTCCAAACATGCGCGAAGTGTCGTGTGGCTTTGGACGTGAAAAATAAGACTTTTCATCTCCAATATTCGATGGGGGGTCTTATGGTACCAGGCACAACTGACACATGCACACACATTATCATCATGCTGCCAAAACAGATCATTCAACACTCGACAGGATAAAAGGGGAGAGAGTTCTTCTGCATTAAAAAAATTAGGGGCAGCTTCACACCAGTAGTGCGAAGACTGGGCAAACAGCGAAGCTGCCGACCCCATGCACCTAGCTTTATCTCGATTCGGCGAAGTTTTTGCGAGGTTATGCTTCGTGACTCGGCCACGTTTTGAGTAAGATCACCCCAGAATCATCGACAGCCCAAGGAGCAACGAACACTCGGTCATTAAAGTATCTGGACGCTTCTGGACGATGAAACGCTTTTGCTCGGTTTCGCGGGCTAGTAAATCCGGATGTTCAGCCAATCACCGACGTTTCGCCGCCGCTTCGGCGGCGCCATACAATTTCTTTGTAGATAAATTTATTTTCTAAAGTGGTACTGTATTAGTCATGGTCATAGTAACCATAATGAATCACATTTGTATTTATGAAATAAACTGCATTTTTTACTGCTCCCTTAAGCATCAATGAGCCGTTATGGAAGGTTGTGTGTGTAGAAACAGGAAACAGTCTTCTGCATACTGTTTTATCTTAAATACTGTTTTATCTTAAATCGAAGAAGAGTTCCCTTCTTCGTCTTCTCCGCTAACACTCCTCCTCTCCTACTAATGCGGCTACATTGACTGTAATATTATGCTATCTCCACATACTTGCACTCAGTGCTGCGGCCAAT